>NC_056727.1:121786201-121933701 GCF_019279795.1 Protopterus annectens
GTTAAAAAGATGTTTGCCCATGTTGATGGTCTATTTCCCTTAACAGCTGTTGAATTAGTGGACTTCAGGTTTTGCTACCACTTGGGTAGCAAATGGGGAACCAGAAAGGGTAGGCTTGATGGTCAGCATGCAGCAGAGGGAGGAAGTTTACAGTTAACAAATGCTCTCTATGTAAATTGGAAAAAAGTGCACTGTTGATTAGTCTTTGTCATATTTGCTGTTTGTGTACTAGAACCATGTTTAAATCTAGATCATAAAAAGTCGTCCATATTTTGAGCAATGTTTGATCAGTTTTAAGTAAACATTCTTCTAGTCATTGATTTCTCTTGTAAGTAGTACTTCTGGAATTGGAATGTTGTATGCTTCAGTGTTTGTGTGTTGGGGGTGATTCAGCTTTTTTTAAGTGATGTATTGCTAATGTAAGTCAGTGGTTTGGAAATCACTTGAGATGCAATTTTGAAAAAAGTTGGATGAAAATCACTACGAAAGTGATGTTTGAGTGCATGTGTGTTTGTAATTGATTTATTTATTTAGCCATTTAGTAACAGTTTTAACAGAAACTGTCTTAAATTGTTTAAGCTTGAATTTGACTGTAACTTTGACAAAAAGTTTGTTCCACTAGAAGCAGAGCCTAAAAGTCTTTTCAGTTATGTAGTCTAACATTTGCTTGAGATGCATTGAGGAGAAACCTCTTAATATTGAAGCAGAAAAAAAAAGTTTTGGAAGACCTAGCTTCAGAGTTTTCTTCCATCCATCTCATCAAAATACCTGTATATTCAGAAAGCAAATCTATAACTCTGATCAGATCATTGATGGGGGGGGGGGGGCCCTCATGTAACTGTAATCCATGATGGTGATCATACTCTGTAGTATTCCATATACATTCCAAGTCTGGGTCTAAGGCCAGACTAATACTGTATTGGATTTTCAGTGCTTTGTTGAATTGACTTGTGAGTTGAGTTTTTATTTGGTTTAATAGCTTTGTTGCATTTGAACCTTTAAATTGCACAAGTTAATGACTGACAAAAAGGAATACAGAGAATCATAAAGTATCCTGAATCCTACCTTTAAGGGTTGAGTTGGTCCATATGAGAAAATACTTTAAATGGTTGTGGTTTGGTTTACTTAGTATATTACATCAGAATCTATTTCCTTACTTTAATATTTTGTATTGCTGAATGTGGAATCCATTCTTTGATATCAGATCAGTAGAGAGCAGGAGGAAGTGACAAAAACTTTCAATATAAATCACAGGTTTTATCATTTTTTTATTTCTGTACTTCCTAACAATACTTATATTCAGAAACTGAATATAACTTTCTGGTCTTCCTGTCACAATTGTGATGCTTGATATAGCAAGTTCTGCAGTTTGAACATTATTATGGTGAACTGCAAAATTTGCTGTTGCAGATTTAATATGCTTTTGCAGGATAGTAATCTCCGATGTGTGCCTGATTTGTGGAAATGTGTGCCACACCCTCTTCTGTAACCACATAGCACCCCAGAGGAGGAGGAAAACTTTGAGGTGCTGCACACTATACATAGTACATATCACTCCTGTTTGCTGTAATAGTCTTGTGAACCCAGGGATTGCAATTACAGTCTGTTAAATTATGATGGGGAGCTGATTTGTATTCACTCAGACCATAGAGGTTCATGGATTTAGTTGTCAAGCTTGGAACCTGCTGGCCTTCAGAAATTTAATATTTTGTACTTTCCATATATATAATATCAAGATTAGTTTTAAAGGAAGTTGATGAGCATCTTCTGAGTGTGCAATCTGTCACTTTTTATTCTGTTGATGTTATTGGGTTCCACACTCTAATGTTGGCTCCCCCAGGGGTGCATTACTGCCACTGGCTTTAAGAAGAACAAAATCAGAAATTGACTAGTAACCCAGTCAGATGTCATCTCTTACTAACATAAAAAACAGAATTTAACATTTAAAAGTTTCCAACCCTGTATTTTTCTAGGAATTAATATTTGTGCTAATTTCAAGTTCTTTCTGGTGGGCTGTTTGAAGGCAGCAAAATTCAGCCTAGTTTACAATAATGGGTCTAATCTGTGAAGCATAAAGTTGCACAATAATCTACCTGAAGCGACCGGACATGCCCTTTATAACTGGATGGGCTGCAGAATATGCTTTACTGACTTTGGCAGATACATGCTTGGCAAGCTTTAAATCACGGTCTGCTGTTGACCTTGGCTCTTTCGTGATGGTGTCATTTTTTTATGGTCTGACAGTTTAGTCTGCAGTTATAATTTGTTCACTGTCTAGTTACTGACAAAAGAAGTAATTTCTGTTATTTATTTTATTTCACATTTGTTTACCCAGAAGGTCCGACTGGGTGTTAGCCCATTTTCAGGGGAAGCCCGGGAGAAAATCTCCAAAAACAATAGTAAATACATTACTTTGCATAGCAACATAGCATACTACATAGTAGTAAAGGACATTACATATGCATCAGTAGTCTCATTTTTGGAACAACACTCACTCATACGTACATTAGCTAAAAAACCTAAAGATAAAGAATAAGAATTCTAAATCCTATTTTAATAGGGACATTATATAAAAGATGGTGGACAAAGCAATGACACAGGAAAGATAGTTTTACTATATAGGAAGTTGAGGGATGTTGTGAAGGTGTGCTTATCTAAAGTCTCTTAAAGAAGAGAGACGAGAGGAAGGACTTTATAGAAGATGGGAAAAGTGGAGGGAGTGTGATAAGAGTAAAGGTGTAAGATAAGTCTGTAGAGAGAGCACGAGGAAAAGCATGGTTGTGAGAAAGTATAGTGTCGAGTATGTAGTCAAGTGAGGAGGGAGATGAAGTTTGGTGCAGTCAAGGAAAAGTAGAGTGAAAATTTTAGTTACATGGAGAGAGAGCAGGGAAGAAGGTAGGGTACGCAAAGTAGAGTGAGGTGTAAGATGGAGCATGCTTTATGTACGGTTGTAGGAAAAAAGAATGGATAGATTTCTGCTATGTTTTTTTGCGGGGGGGGGAGGTAAGTGGTGAGAATTGAGTTTTATTATGAATGACAGTAATGGAGGGGGTCATTAGGTATAAGTGGGCATTAGGCAGGAGGATAGTAGGTATACCTGGCCTATAGACAGGAGGTGTAGAATTAGCCAGGACTAGAGCATGGACAAAGCCAGGTGGTGTTTTTTTTTAAGTAGGTTTTTGAAATTTGTGATGTTGGGTGTGCATTTTTATAGATCATTCTGGAGAACTTCTGTGTCCACTATTGAGTTGATTATTTTACCCAGTTTGCAGTTATCAGCACGTTAGCTTATCCATATTCCATTTATCACTTCTGTGTCTGAGAAGATAGCCTCAAAAAGATGTGGCCATAGTACAGAGCCCTGTTGGACACCATTGGTACCCCCCTTTTGTGATAAACCCGCTCTAATGCTGTATTCTTTTGCTAAGTTGCTGTTTTGTCATGTAATCCTAATACATTTCATTTGTCTGTTCTCTTATGTGAAATGCTGTTGAAATCCTTGGTCATATCCAGACAAACAGAATGGGCTGATTGAGATGTATGTGTGGGAGGTTTGTAAGAATGTGCTGTGAGATAGGTGCTTGGTGACTTTGTGTCTGGAGTGGCCCTTAATACCAACGTAAGTACAATTCAGAGTTGGTTCTATTAATTTTGGGGGGGTGGTGAGATTTGCTGCCACATAAAAAGAATGCATATGTTTTGTTTGAGTGCTGGGTTTGGTGTGTGTATAAATGGATATGTATATAAATTGTTATGATGGTTGTTCAGTGATGAGTAGACTAGTGTATTTGCATGCTTGCTTAGTTGATTTTGCCAGCTGGCCCTTAACCAGTCTGTTCTAGCTGTTAAGTACTATACTTAGTTAAGGATTATTTTTTGTACTTTAACAAGCTGTACGCAGGGAGACATTAATGTAGAAAAAAATTTTGAACATGATTTTAAGGAACAGAAAAGGATGTGAAGACATGTAAAGGTGGAAACTGAAGTTTCCTGTAATGACTAAAAAGGGAAAGTGGGATACTGGAAATATAGCATGTTGGGGACGAAGAATAAAGGGGAGCAGATACAATTTGATATTTGACGCAGAATATATGCTGTTTAATGTGTAAGTGATACATAACTGGAGTAAATTGCACTGTTGAGATTTTTTTTAGTTTTCTTTCTATTCTGGATACATTCATACCTATAAAGTCTTCTGATTTCCTTGACACAGAGTTGCTCATTTTTGTTAGTTTGAGCATTTTGGCTCAGGGTGCAGTTTGTTCATATTACTTTTGCTTGGCTGGCAGTCACTTGCTTGGATTGGCTAAACCCAAGTCACAGTGGCTTGAGCATAATAGCTCAACAAGCAATTAACTTGTGTTTTATTGCTGTCTTTACATTAGGTCAAGATTGTAATGCTTACTAGTAAGTTGTGGGTGGTCTGAGATCATAGGTTCATGGGTGTATTAGTAGGCTAACTACCACTAGGGCCCTTATGAACTTAGTCTTGCAACCCAAATGTGACTCACAAATTTGATTTATACAGGGGGTGATTTACTAACTGCTTCTGTCCACCAAAGACATAGTTGCCAGACCAGGGATGAATTTCCGATTTATCCATCTATTCGTCCAAGTTTCCTTTAAATAAGGATAGGGAGCCTGTTACAGCGAATGGGATTTTTCTGAGAAACAGCTCTGTCTCTCCAACATGTCCTATTTATGTTGCAAGCAAAATTTAGGTCTTTTAATCTTGTTGTTATGATACTGTTTGTTTTGTAGATGTGCAGAAGGTTCATCAAAACAGGATGTTCTTCGTCTCCCATTGCTGCAGTCCTTACATATGGGTAGTCCGCTGTCCACAATTGGCCCGAATACCAAAGGGCTAGAACCGGCGTCGGTCATCGGCGCCCGAGACTGACGTCAGTACGTGCCAGTACAAATGCGCATGACCGACGCCATATACTCAGTCTTTCTTGCCGCGTGGTCCTAAGCAGAAGCAGCCTTTTGCAAGTGCCGTTCGGCGTTCTGGAATTGTCGGTTTTTGAGTTTCAGACCGGAGACCAAGTTGGGCTAAGTACCCCGTTGGGGACACTTTTGTCTTTTTCTTGCCTCAGTATTGACGGATGTCAGAAAAAGTTAATAACTGTATTTCTTGTGGGAAACAGATTCCTCATAGGGATTACCATTCACTCTGTATTCCTTGTTTAGGGCCTGAGCACGACGTGGTTGGGTGTCGCTTTTGTGCTACTTTTAACAAGCGTACTATTAAACGTCGGTTGGACTGTGCTAAGCTTGTGTTTGGTAAACGTTGTAATTACAACATGCCGCCGGATTCTCCGATGCCTGGTTCTTCTAAGAAACGCAAAGAGAAGGCTTTGCGGTCCAAATAGGATGAGTCGTCCACTCCGGACGCTGGTTCTGTAGAACCACCGAATACTTCAGCGGCTCCTTCTGAAAGTTTACCTGAGTCTCAAGGGGAGCCTTTGTTACTACAGGAAGTGGCTTCTCCTGTGTTAGGCCAGGCTGAGGGTGCTTCCCAGATGTCGGTGGTTCCCTCCCCTCATAGGGTAGTTAGGCCTCCTCCTTCTCAAAGCAAAAGCCATTCTAAGTCTAAGTCTGCCCCTGCTGGTGCTAGTCCCCAGGGTCCAGCTCCTAGGAAGCACATGTTAAAGATGGCTGAAGATTTGATAACTTTAATTAGGGTTCTATGCCCCTGAGAAGAGGCCCAGGGTACAGACAGAGTTGGAGGGTTTGGTTCAGTCTTCCAATGAGTCAGATTCTTCTGTGGAAGAACTTCAGGATTTCCTCCCTATTCTGATTCGGAGGCTGAGGACACTACTCCCTCTGGCCCCTCCAGAAGATTTTTCTTTCTCTGAGACTTTGCATTCCATGAGGGAACATTTCAAATGGGAAGGCCAGGATTATTCTGATTCTCGTAATAGGCTAAGAGAATTCTTGTTTTGCCTCAGCATAGGCCCTTGGCTATTCCCCCTGTACTGGATGTTGTTCAGGATGTATTATCTGAGGCTGCCCTTAACCCAGATTCTCTGCCTCCTGCCCGGTTAAACCAGATAGATACTACAGGGTTCCGGAAGCTCACAAGTACTTATATAAGAGTCCTAGGGCTGATCCAGAAACTATTACTCAAGGCCCCAAAGGTGTTAGGGCTTCTGTGGTTAAGAATCCAGTTCCTCTGGACAAGGATGCTAGGGCCCTGGATAGGTGGGGTAAAAAACTGTATACCTCTTCTACTTTGGCTATGGGAGCTTTAAATTGTCAGTTTCATATGCTCAGGTATCAAAATTATTTGCTGGGCCAATTAAAATGTAAAGTAGATGCTTTAGCTGAAGGTATTGAATGTAAGGAGCTTCAGGATTTAGTGCATGCTTCAGACCAAGTTGGTAAGCATTCTTTGCAGTGTGGTTTTGATGCTTTACAGGCTTCTTCCAGGGTGGCTGCTACTAGTTCAGTTGTTCGCAGGCATGCCTGGCTTAAAGATCAGACCTTGTCAGAGCATGTTAAGGCTCGAATTATGGATGCTCCTCTGCAATCTGATGTTCTTTTTGGCCCTCCAGTAGAATCAGTTTTGAAAAAAATGGAGGAAAAAGCTAAGTCTATGCAGACGGTTAAGGACTTTTTACAGGTTCAGCCCCCTAAGTTCAGTAGAAATTGGCCTGCTAAGGGATGGTCTTTCCCCTCTTCGGATTATCAATCTAGGGGCAGGTCGAGGCGAGGTAGAGGTATACCCTTTCTGCTGGGGAGGGCAGGGGTCAGTCCTTTCGGAAACAGACCCAATGACCTGTGTCTTCAGCTGCCGGACTCTGCCTTTCTGGCGGCTCCTCTAGGAGGAAAACTGGGACTTTTCAAAAGGAATTGGCATTTGGTTACCCAAGACAAATGGGTATTGGACATAATAAATCGAGGCTACAAATTTTATTTTCACACATTCCCTCCTTTCAAAGGTATGCCGGATGTGCCTCATCAGCAAAGACTGGAAGCACAGGCACAAATTTCTTCTCTGCTTCAGTTGGGAGCAATACAGGAAGTACTTTCTGCAGAAAGGGGCACAGGGTTTTATTCCCGTCTTTTCTTAGTGCCAAAGAAGGGAAATACTTGGAGACCAATTCTGGATTTGTCCATTCTAAACACCTTTCTGGAAATTCCAAAATTCAAGATGTTAACACTGCAACAGCTGTTACCTATGTTGGGCAAAGATCACTGGATGGTGACTCTGGATCTCAAAGAAGCCTATCTTCACATTCCTATCAGGCCCAGTTGCAGGAAATTCCTGAGATTTCGGAATGGGAATTTGCATTATCAGTTCTCTGCATTGCCCTTTGGCTTGTCTACTGCGCCCAGGGTATTCACAAAAGTCCTGGCTCCAGTAATAGCTTTTCTCAGACTAAAAGGTATTCAAATTTATCCTTATCTGGACGACTGTTTGATTCTGGCTCAAGGCAAGCACGAACTTCTTCAACATCTGCAGTATGTAATGACAGTTTTAGATGCCTAGGGTACTCTGTGAACGAAATAAAGTCCAGTCTAGTACCCTCACAAGAGATGTGTTTTCTGGGTGTAAGACTGAACACAGCTGCTCAGATGGCATTTCTTATCCCGGACAAACAAAGAAATCTTCACCTATACTTCCAACAGTTATCAGTAATGTCCAGGCTGACTGCAAGGACAGTCCTTCAAGCCTTGGAGTTCATGGCATCTTGCATTCTAGTACTTCCCAATGCCAAACTGCATATGAGGAAGCTGCAATGGTATCTCAAAAGCGTTTGGACTCAACACAGCCACGATTTGGACACTGTCATTGATTCTGCCTTGCATTCAGAAAGAATTTGTGTGGTGGGCTCAGGAATGTCACCTAAACAAGGGACTCTGTGACCCAACCAGAGGCAAGTCAGATATTAACGACAGACGCCTCGGAGTCAGCCTGGGGAGCTCATTTCACAGGAAAATGGATTCAAGACCTTTGGCCCCCAGAGCTACTTCACTTGCATATCAACATGAAAGAGATGCTGGCAGTTCAATTTGCTTTGGAAGCATTCAAGGGCCTACTTCAACCAGGACTGGTGTTGATTCGAACAGACAACACAACTGTCATGTGGTACATCAACAAGCAGGGGGGAACTCATTCTTACCCTCTTTGCAGACAAGCAATGCTGTTATGGGAAACTGCTTTAAATCTGCACATCACTCTTCGAGCACAGTTTCTGCCAGGAGCACAAAATTCTTTAGCAGATGTTCTGAGCAGACAGATTGTGGATCCTCACGAATGGAAGTTGGACCCTCAGGTATTTCTTCAGTTGACCATGGCTTGGGGAACTCCAGACATAGATCTGTTTGCTTCTCCTCTGAATTTCCAACTGCCACGGTTTTGCACAAGGCTGTTTCATCCAACGGCCTGGAAAATAGATGCACTATCCTTCAGTTGGAGCAACCTTCATGTGTATGCTTTTCCTCCCTTGCCTCTTCTTCCAAAGGTACTGTTGAAAGTCAGGAGGGACAAACCTTGCATGATCCTTATAGCACCGGATTGGCCTCGTCAGCATTGGTACCCTCTGTTGAGGAGCTTAATTCATGGGACACCTTGGCCATTGCCACAGATTCCTCACTTATTGTCTCAGGAAAACAATCATTTTCTCAATGTCAGGGTGCAATCCCTACACCTGACAGCCTGGCGCATTCTGTTTTAAAGGAGGGCCTTCAGCTCCCTCAACAAGTTTTGGATGTTATTTTGGAAGCCAGGCGACCTAGTACTCGAAAGGTTTATGCTGATAAATGGAAGAGATTTTTTCTTTGGAGTTCAGCTAAAGGCTTTGATGTCAAATTGCCTAATTTGAGTTGTACATTGCAATATTTGACTGTATTATTGGACAAGGGTTTGTCCTTCTCTTCTGTAAAAGTGCATGCTGCAGCTATTTCTGCTCACTATGATTGTGACCCTCCTTTGTTTTCACATCCATTGGTTAAACAGTTTCTTAGAGGGCAAAGAATATAAGACCCCCAAGAGCTCCTACTCCTGCCTGGGATCTTAATTTTGTTTTGGAAAAGCTGACTCTGCCTCCTTTTGAACCTGCAGCTACAGTTGATTTGAAGTTGTTGTCTTGGAAGACTGCTTTTTTGTTGGCTGTTACTTCTGCTAGAAGGGTATCTGAATTACAGGCCCTCATGGCAGTGGAACCTTTTCTGATCTTTCACAATGACAGAGTTTCCTTATGTACTAATCCTACATTTATGCCTAAAGTGATTTCTAATGTGGCATTGAACCAATCTATACATTTGCCTACTTTTTATGCTAACCCCCAAAATAAAGGGGAAAAAGTTTTGCATTCTTTGGATGTACATAGGCAGTTAAGGTATTATTTGAGCAGAACCAAAGAGTTCAGAAGATCTCAACAATTATTTGTTTCTTTTGCTTTGACTTCACAAGGGAAAGCTGTCTCGAAACAAACTATTTCCAAGTGGATTGGCCATTGTATTGCTTTTTGTTACTCTCATCATGGAAAGGATGTTCCAGTTGGGATCAGGCCTCATTCTACTAGGGCTACGGCCACCTCTACTGCTTTTTTGAGAGGGGTAGCTACTAAAGACATTCTAGAAGCAGCTACTTGGATTTCTGTACATACCTTTACAAAGCATCATCATTTACCTCTTTATTCTAGGTCTAGGGCTGGGTTTGCCACTGCAATCTTACAGGGCATGTTAGCAGCTCCTAATGCTATTTAGTTGGCCAGCCTCCCTTTTTTCCGTTGCTCTGGGATTCTACCCATATGTAAGGACTGCAGCAATGGGAGACGAAGAACATAGTACAGTTTTGTACCTACCATAAATGTAGATGTTCGAGGATCTCCATTGCTGCAGTCCAATTTTCCCTCCCCCCTTCCCCCTTTTAGGTTGGGTTTTGGGTGGTGTTTTTTGCATTCTGGCATCTGAGGCAAGAAAGACTGAGTATATGGCGTCGGTCATGCGCATTTGTACTGGCACGTACTGACGTCAGTCTCGGGCGCCGATGACCGACGCCGGTTCTAGCCCTTTGGTATTCGGGCCGATTGTGGACAGTGGACTACCCATATGTAAGGACTGCAGCAATGGAGATCCTCGAACATCTACATTTATGGTAGGTACAAAACTGTACTTTTTAGGCATGCTTTGTATGCCAGTCAAAGATCAACTCTCAGAAGTCTGTATGATACTGAGTGAAGAGACTGGGCTTGGAGGCGATCAGAGTAGGACATTGTATTTACTCCCTGTATCCTTTTTTGTAAAGAACCTTGGTGGACGTTCCATTTGCTGCATGTGTCTAGTCAGGTACATACCAAAGGGAGCATTATACTCTTGAGGGCTGAGTACAGCTGCATGATGATCTCTCTGGACCCAGATGTCATGCACTTACTTAAGTTGGGCAACACAGAAAGATTTTCTTACTACCTTGGACATATGTTAGTTGAGGGGCTAGGTTACTGTCTACATGAGTTTCCAGATTCATGACTAGTGAATCAACTTTTAGGGGCATTTTATTGATGACATAGTAACCTGGGATGGCGGACTTCCCAAAAGGTAATATAATGGATTTCGTGGTATTGAGTTTTAAGGCATGGCTTTGGCACCCAAGTGTTTGTGTTAGACCTTCCTGAAGTGTATTCTTATCTTTGGGGATTCAGTGACTGTGCCCAGTTTACAATAAGTGAAACTGGTTAGCCAGGGGTCTTTGACATCAACAAAGTAACTGCTAAAGAGCAGTGGGCTTAGCACTGAACCCTGGGGGGACTACAGTGGTGACTGGTCTCTTAGAGGAGGTGACCTCACCGATTCTAACCTCCTAGGTCCTGTCAATGAGCCAGCTAGCTATCCATTGTGTTATAAACGGATACTGTAAGTTAGTTGATAATGCCCTAGTGGAGTATTGTATCAAATGGTTTAGCCATATCTAGGTAGGTGGTATGCACAATATTCTCCTCATCCATTGCTTTAATGACCTTTTCAAAGAAGCCCACTGGATTCATTAAACATGACCTTCCTTTACCAAAGGTAAACTGGGATGGATCCCGTGTCTGGAGGTCTGCTATGTCGTTGTTAATGATTTCCATGGCTTTACAAATGAGACTAGTCATACTAATGGATATTTAGTTTAGTTTAAAGGAACTGTTGAGGGCCCTCCCTTATGAAGGGGGATGACCCTCACAGTCCTCCATTCACATGGCACGAACTGTGTTTTAAGACTATGGTTAAATAATAACTCCAGGGGTCCTGATAAGTCATATTTTAGTCTGTTCAGGAAGCATCCTGGGATGTTATCAAGGCCCATTGAGGCCATATTCATGGCTTTAGTGAGTGCAAGCTAGTGCATGCTCCCTTGTTATAATTGGGAGCGGTATTTTTGAGGGGGATGGTTGGGATGAGAGGGGTGGGTAAAGCTGGGCCTGAGTTTGTCCATTAAATGTTCACATATCACCAGGCTGTGTGAATGCGGCATTGTTAATCACCAGTTCAGCACATTGCTGTGTGCTGCCCTTGAAGTTGCTGACATAGCTGTCGAAGGCCTTATGATTATCTTTCACCTGGGAGGCTATCTTAATTTCAACATTGGCTTTGCTTGACCTAATTAGCCCACTTAGTTGTCTATTTTGTTTTGAGAGAGTTTTTATCTTTATGGGAATTATCCTTCCTGATTTTTGCCTTAATATTTTTTGTTGCATATCCTGTTTAATTTGGAATGCTACCAGCATGATGGGGGTAGTCTTGGGCTTACTTCTGGTAGCCTTGAGCCACTAAACAGCCATTGACATGGTTGTGCAGAGTTTCTGAGAGCAAGTCAGCTTAAGCTTCTGCATTCTGGGGGTTTGGTGAGGCACTGACTTGACAAACCATCCACTTAAAAGGTAATTTGTCTTGGAATAGTTCCCAAGTATTAATGGCTTTAATGGGATTATGGAGTTGATTTGGATTTTGAAGTAGACAGCTTTATGGTCGGACATTTACCAGAGAGGATGAGACACCCAGTGGTTGCAGCATTGCTCCATATTTGTGAGCACAAGGTCCAGTATGTTAGAGCCTTTAGTAAGTGTATTCACTATTTGATCAAGGTTACTTGCATTTACAAAGTGCAGGAATCTCTGTGCCTGTAGCTCTGAGGCTGTGTAGGATTCCCAGTATATAGAGGGGTAATTAGTCTCCCATGAGTAGTGCGTTAGGTTGGATGGTAAGCGTCTCCAGTAGGTCCAAGTATGTATTGTGAACTTCCTGGGAAATGGGGGGGGGGGTGACCTGTAGCTGGCTAGTATATGGTACAGGATTTTGTCTATGGCAGTCTGCACATGGAGGAACTGCAACACATCATCCTGTTTGACTACCCTGTAGGTATGCTTGTTACTGATGGGTCTTTATTACATGATCGAAGTTTTACTACTTCAAATCAGTGAACATCGAACTTTACTGATCGAAGTAGTAAAACGGAATCAGTAATAAAACAGTTTTTAAAACAAAATAAGTAAAACAAAAGGGTGTAAGCTGGGGGGCAAGCCCCCATGTGCCCCCTACACCCCCTGCTTCATAAATATACCAACTCCGAGATCACACTTCAGTGCGATACAGTGCGGAACTGGAAGTTGTCCATTTCTACACTGTAGCGTGATCTCTGAGTTGGTATATTTAAGTAGCGGTGGTGTGGGGGGGTGCAGGGGGGCTTGCCCCCTGCTTATACACCCTTTTGTGTAATTTTTTTGTTTTCCAAAATGTTTATTAATGATTTGATGTTTTACTGCTTCGATCAGTAAAGTTTGATGTTTACTGATTCGAAGTAGTAAAACTTCGATCATGTAATATAGACCCATTATTGATGTATGTTGAGACACCTCCGTCTTTAGCCATTGTCTGCTTACTGGTCTGATAATGTGGAAGGCTGCTTTCAACCATGTCTCAGTAACTGCAGAGATGTCTGTATTCTCAACAGTGAGGAGGGCTTGGAAGGAGTGTATTTTTTATTTAGGCTCTTGGCATTGAGGAGTAACACCTTGAGGTTCAGTTGAGTTGATTTTCATATACCTGTAGGTTTGTCAATTTGGCATTGCCTTAAAAAAAAAAATAAGACACCAGTGGGGTGAATGAAATTATGGCCGTTATTTGAAAGCCTACAGAAAAAAGGTACAGACTGTCCTTGGCATAGCAATGTGGTCTGTTAACCTTGCATATCCAAGCTGACAAAAATTTGATTCCAGTTCTTTTGTTTAGGAGTGCTGTATTTCTTTTTTTCTGCGTATACTCTGATATCAATCCCTGATAGGGAAGGCAATCTCTAACCTGCAGTCAAAATAAACTCTTGGCATTTTCCCATTCTATCATCTTTCCCCCTCTAGTTATTTGCTCCCAGGACCTTGGTTCATTTGCCAGTTTTCTCCAATAAATTCCACCCCCCTCTTGCCTATTGTCTGTATCCCTAATTGCAGTCATCAGTATCGGCATAATCTCCTTTTCCCATTCCCGTGTCGGTTTAGTTCTTAGAATACTTTCTGATACTTTATGGATATAATATTCTGCATGATTATTTTTATTCTTCTTAAAGGCATGCATCCAAAAACCCAGTCTCTCCTTGTTTCTTGAGCTTCCCCTGTGTTTCATCATCAACCTTTTCCACTTTGAAGTATAGTTTTGTACTTGTGCTATGTATACGAATCTTAACCATGTAGCTCTGAAGTACTCCTTCAGATTTGGTAATCCCAGTCTGCTGTGTTCTACTGGAAGAATCAGTTTAATCTAGAACAAATGTTGCCATTAAAAAAGGAATAATTAGTAGAGCATATAACATATTGCATGATGACCATAAGAATCAATCGGAGGAGGTTAGAAAGGATTGGGAAGAGAGATTGTTTAAGCAATTCACAAAGAAACAATGGGAGGATATATGTATGTCTCCCAAATGTATAACAAAATCTAGAAGATTTAGGGTTTTTGCCTGGAAATCTGTACTTAGATATTTTTATACCCAAAGTACACTCCAGAGAATTGTTCCTCAGGCAGAAAGCAAATGTTGAAGGTGTAAAGGGGAAGAAAGAGGTAATTGGGAACATATTTTCTGGGAGTGTGGTGAACTACCAGACTTTAAGGATTCCCTGGGGGGATGCACTGTCTGAGATGCTGGGTGTGCAGATTGGTGTAATGAGCGAGATGATTTTTCTGAGCTACAGATACAGAATTAGAATTGCCTAGACAGGGTAAGGCCTTGCTGTGTGTAAATAATGGTGGCTGCCAAAAAGCAATTACTAGAAAATAGAAATCAAAATCTAAACCAGTTATACTGGAAGATGTGAAGATAGTAACAGAGATAAAACAACTGGATTTGAGACCTTTAGAAAAGGGTCTGAGCAAACTGCATATGAAAAAATGGGAATTGTGGGAACAATACTACAAGGGAGGGAGGAATGAGGTAAATGAGCTGTATAATGTTTGAGAAAGATTAGGTAGATTATAAGTGATGTATAATGTTTGCTACTGGGAGAGTGTCAGTATGGTTTGTGATGAAAATGCCTGCAACTAGGATTGTGTTGGTGTGGTTTGTTTTCATTTACATAAAAGTATGATTGCCTATGTAGTAAGTGATGGCTAAATAATGGATGTTTAAAAAAGGCAGGAAATGAATAATTTATGTAATATTGCTTAGATTATATATCTAGCAATATATGTGAAGTGTAAAGTTTATGTTAATATAGTTTGATTACTTTTATGTGAATGTAAAATTGCCTTTTGTCAAGTGATAATTCAATAAAGGCGTTTGAAAAAAAAAATGAGATACCCGTAGAATGACACCAAAAAGACAGCCAGTTGTTGAAAGCAGTCATTTGTTGCTCATATTGTGGCATAATATTTGGTGATAGTAATATGCTGCTCGATACTAGTCTCATACCAGCCTAAGAAACAGTCTGAAAAGCTCCATAATGTCTCTCTTCATATAGTCCAGGGCGGTACAGCTTGTGCCATTTACACTTGCATGGACTTTAATGGAATTGTACTGGTACCTGTGGCATAATGACTTGTGTTTGCATTATTTGGCAGATCCTGGCTCCAGATAAGCAGCTGACCATTATCATCATCTTCAGCCTGGTTAGAGGGGCATCAGTATATTTTAGAATGGAGTCACCTATGAAAAGTGTCCTAGGAATTGTTTGCTTGCCTTAGGGACTTGCTGTTTGGGGCTCCATTGAGAGTAACTTGTTGCATTTTCCTCTGCAAATAATATGAAGAACTATTGAGATTAAGTGCTTGCACCTGCAGACAGCTCTTCTCCATGGAAATTTAGTTCAGCAGTGAGAGAGAAAAAAAATAGTAACTCCTCTACAGGCTTTCTGTGATTGTAAACTCTGCAGATGCATTGAAGGGATCTTTCACTCAGCACAGAACAGAATGATGTACAAGTGCTTTCAGCTGCAGACTTACTGACTCGCACCAAATATCTGCTAATGGAGAAAAAGAAGCTAATATTGCACATGGAAGAAACTTTGCACTTCTTGTGGCTTTTATCAGTTTGTCTAATCTGTCAAGCCTTCTTGCTTACCAAAACATTTATAGATGAAGCCAAGGGCATTAATCCAGATATTCACTTTTGCAAATATAAGAGAAAACATCTCAACTCCACAAATAAAAGCAGTGCCATTTTCTAACCCACCCCCGCCCCAGCAGCTCAAGATCACAGCATAGTAACCTAAATTTGCTTTTGTCCAGACTGACTTCTCTTATTACATTGCAAAACCTACATTTCTCACGACTAAAAAAACACTTATTTACTTTAATATCTTTCACATACAGTAATCACTGAAAAGACTTCCCCCACCCTCACATTTAAAATATCCCTGACTACATACTACATAAAACTGCTTTTCTATACATGTAATTTATATCATGAAATGTTTTATACAAATATTAAGAACAAAAATTCCTTTGTATTCTTTTAAACCTTAATGAGACAAAATTGGGTATATGAGTTACAGAATTTGTAACAAATGTTGTGATGCTTAAAGAAACTGAATCATAGCATTTAGAACAGAAAAGTGGTAAACTTGCATAAAAATGTATATTGTGTATCTGATAAAATTGAAAAGCCAATATTTTAGACTCAGAGTTGAGCTTTATTTAAATTATAATTCATTTTTATTTCTACTTTTCAGCATTAACCGCTTTCAGAATGGCAATATTTGACAAGTTTTGTTCATTTCTTCATTCACTTTTTAGAAGTCTGTTAAGACAGACCAAATTATACTTGGGAGGGGGGCAGCAATTCTTTCCATAAGCAACTGTGTTCAGCTAATGGCAAGATGTCAGAATATTTAAAGAAAGGAAAATAAACTTGCAGATTGCCTAACAGTGCCTCCTTCCAAGATTATCTCCAGGTATGAATACCAGGTATGAGTAAATTCTAGGGGCAGCACAGTGGGTACTGTTCTTGCATCACAGGAAGATGTTCTCCAGTTTTATTCTCAACAGGGGCACCTTCTTTGTGGAGTCTGTATGTCCTCCCTGTGTTTGTGTTGGGTTTCTCTGAGTGCTCTGGTTTTCTTCTACATTTCAAATGCATGCAATAGGTGGATTGGACTCCCTCTCAATTGGCTGTGTGTGTGTGTGGTATGGAATAACAACTAAGACAGGACTAGCCACCTGGCATTGTGAACATTGGCTCTAGATGATTGTCAGTGTTGATGTAACACCCCAACCCCATATACAAAAATGGGTAGCAAGGTGTTGTGGATGGATGGAGTAAATTCTGTTTAAAAGAATGACTGTGCATGTGCTACTTTGTTGATGTGGTAGCTGAACAGAGAACATATTTTGTGTCAGAAATCAAAACCTTAAAATAAGGGAGCTTACATTATAGTGACGAGGGAGTAAGCAGGTGTAGTTGGAGCTCCAGGTTGACCTAAGCCAAAAATGAGAAAAAATAGTTACATAGAAGTAACAAAGCACCAGTACATTTCCCCTTCTGATTGCTAGTGAGAAAATGCACAGATAAAATAAAAGTAGCTCTTTAAAATCAAATAAAAGATTGGCAAACCAGGGAAGTAATTAAGGGCTAAGATGTACTGAATCAGAAAAACGGGAGTCTGCACCACAAATAGAAGCACGGGAAGGCCTGTTGGAATAATTTGAGACTAAAATAATTCAAATGGCCTCAAATATTTAAAATAAGTGCCTCCCTCACTTGACTATATTGCATCCAATAATCACAAAATCCGATGTATGGAAGAAACTGTCAGAATATGCTAATGCAATTGCAAATTTACAGCTCATGACAATTGAAGTTAAAAAATGGTAGCTGTGGAGCTTCACCACAAGCAGGTAATGCAAAAACTTGAACTAGAGGGCATATGTGATTTACTGCTATTCCAGAGCAAATGGAACCAAGGAACTGTATGAAATTTATCAAGTAATGCCTTGAGGAATGGACCACTGTACCCGAGGAAAAAATTTATATAGCTAGAGCTTACAGGATTTATGCTCTGAGGTTCTTAGCCAGGGGGAATGCATCCATTTGCTGTGCAGTTTGTATTGTATTCATGTTTGAAACATATCAATATTTTAAAAAAGTATAATCTACAAGGTTGCTTTCACCCCATGTGGTTAGAAACCTTCAGAAAGATGTTGAGGGGGATACTTGACCACTACTTAATTTTTGTGCTTAGGCAGATTGAATAAGATGATGATCAGCAATCTTCATCACAGGGGATGGCAAGGCAGCACAGGGGCAGGAGTTAATAAAACAGATGACAGTATCTGACTAAAATACATTAAACAAGGAGAATGCGAAACTTCTGCCATTACAGACATAACATATTTGAGAACAGAATTTATCAATTTGACTGCCCCTTTCCTTTTTGTTAGTGAGGAGGCTTCATGAGTTTAAGGTTCTCTAGCAGCGTGATATTAATGTCTGTTAAATGAGTCACTTGTAGGAACTTAAAATGCAGTGAGGCAATCACTCTCAAACTAGGGCTTTACATAATTTAGTTTTCCCTCTCTTGGGGCTCCAGAAAAAAAATGATAGTGGGATGAACTTATAAAAACATACACTGAACTAGGGGAAAGTAAAAGTGTAGAATAAGAAGTTGATAGAGTGGTTACTGGAAACTGAAAAGACTAGGAAAAAAAACACATCCAACGCCAAAGGATTTTATTACAACAAGCAGAGTAAACCACCCTTATTCAGTGCTAATACTTCACAATAACAGTACTCACTTTAAAAAAGAGCAGATAAGTCACATGACCACAGTCAGCCATAACCCCTATAATGATAAAATATAATTACTTAAAAATGTTATTTAGAACCATACTAAAACCTACAAATATATACATCATGAACTTTTACAGTTGCATTTGTCTTCTAAATAACATAGGTTTAATACTAGTAGAATTGTTCAGGCCAGGTTTGGAATCCGCCTGCAGCCTGACTATCCCTTCATATTCTTTATTCTCTAGTATATTGTTTATACATCCATGGCCCTAAATTTGAAATAGTCCTTGGGACAAATATCCATAATATGTTTACTTAATGCATTCGTTTTGGGTTTTTCTACGAATATCCGATTTATGCTCAGTTCATCCTTTAAATTTCCTAGTGGTTGTACCCCACATAAAATGATGAGCATTTAACAAAGGTCACCAGGTATACCACATTTGTGCTATTACAATTAGCAAAACAGTAAAAGACATGCTCTTTATACGTTATGGGAAGAATAAATTTGTATTTGTAAAAAATGTCGCTGCAGCAACTGCAGTTCATACAATGAATTGTACCAAACTTACAGTACAACCTCTACCACATAGGTCCAAAATCTTTATAACATGACTTTCTTTTTATATTAAGGTTTCTGTAAGCAAAACTAGGTTTAGCATCCAGAATCTTTTGTAGTTCTGGCATTGCTAACAATACACCCCAATTTGTTTGTATTATTTTCTTGATCTCACTAGTTCTTATATTAAATGTAGTGACATATCTTACAAACAACCTGTTTGTAACGCAAGACATAACTTCACTTTTTACTGTGATATCAAATGAGTATGGCATTGAAGCCATCCGTGACTTAATATTGAGATAGGTTTTCCTGCTAAGGAAATTGAGATGTATGTATATTATTGGATGTAGTATTGACAAAAAATATTTTCTTTTTGATGAACCATTCCTGTAATTGGCTGGTGTTGCATGGGTATCCCCATAGCAAACACCTATGCCAATTTAGTTTTACATCAATGGGAGAAGCAGTGTATTTATAGTAGAAATAATGTACTGAATGAGAAAGTTTGTTTTTATCACAGATTTGTTGATGACTGTTTCCTGATGTGGAATGGAACCCAAGAAGAATTGAATGAGTATGTCCTGTATTTGAATAGTACTACAGGTTTTCTGAAATTTAAGATAAGTTCTGATTGTAAAATGGCATTTTTGGATGTAGAACTAGAGGGAAAGGGTGATCAAATTGAAACTAGCATTCATAGGAAAGATGTGCATGTGAATCGCTATGTTTATAAACAAATATGCATGCACCCTATATTTTTCGTGGTGTAATGAAAGCACAATTAACTAGGGTTAGCAGGCTGAATACAGACAATAGAAAATGTGAAGAACAAATTAAGGAAATGGCTAGAGAGTTTTATGATAGTGATGTGGTCATAGAGAGAATATGGAAAGAGGTCTACAGCAATAGGTCTAATATTAGTAAGCCTACATTCTTAGTGGGTAAGAATATCGAAAAATTGTCAAAAGAACAAGTTAATAAGATAAGATATGTCACTGCATTTTAACCACTAGGAAATTGAAAGAACGAATTGTTGAGGATAAATTGGATATTCGTAGAAAAATCCAAATGAATGCATTAAGTAAACATATTGTGAATAGTGGTCCCGAGCACTATTTCAGATTTAGGCCATGGATATAGTATTTAAAGAAGCTAGAGGTGGTGATGTAAACAATATACTGGAGAATAAAGATTATGAATGGATAGTCAAGCTGCAGGTGGATTCCAAACCTGGCCTGAAGAATTATGTAAGTATTAAACCTGTGTTAATTAGAAGACAAATGCAACTGTATAAGTTTATGATGTATATATTTGTAAGTTTTAGTATAGTTCTAAATAACATGTTTTAAGTAATTATATTTTATAATTGTAGGGGTTATGAGATTGGCTGACTGTGATCATGTGATTTTTATCTGCTCTTATTTAAACCGAGTACTGTTATGGTGAAGTATTAGCACTGAAGAAGGGTGGTTTACCCGAAAGCTTTGCTTGTAATAAAATCCTTTGGCGTTGGATTTGTCATTTTTTTCTAGGAAAATGAAAGTGGGCATGAGAAACAGTAGGCGCAGTGAGAGCATTAGCTCCGACTGGGTTATTTAAAGATGTATATAGGATATTGTATGTAATTTGTTTTTATAGCATGTTCATAGTAATAGTTTACTTTCTGATATTAGGGACAACAAGTAACCAGATAGCATTTAGAGTTCAGGCATGGGTTACTAAATTATTTAACTCAGAGAAAGAGATACATGAAGTTCAACATTAAACAACATAAATGAGAAGCATTATTAATGTTATGCCTTAGCAAGTCACTGGGCAAGTGAATAGAAAAAAGTTGGATGTAGTAGTAAGCTACATTAAGAAAATGGAGGTAACTGTGGGTTTGATGCAAGAAATGCATTAAAAAAAACTTGAAAAAGCGTGGAAAACTAACTGAACTGTATTTCTGGTTTGAAATGGGTGTTAGGATTCTTCTAAGAAAAGATGCAGGCTTTCAGAACTGAGGAGCAGTTTACAGGTGGAGTGAAATGTTATATGATGATAAAAGGCACTTAGAGGAATAGGAAAATCCCATTGGCAGCTGTTTTTTTTATATATATATATATATATATATATATATATATATATACACACACGCACGCACGCACACAGGGGACTAGGCTGCAAAAACTAAAGCAAATAATAGGGAACTTGGTAGCCCTTAAGGAAAGAGTGGTGCTAGTGGTAGTAGTAGTAGTAACAGATGATTGGAATACTACTAGTCACAAAGATGTCACTGGAGGACCTAGGCAATGGAGAATGTCTGCAGAAGGGAGGTACTTAAATATATGAAGATATTTGGCTTTTGAACGATTTCATGACAACAAGTCAGGGACATACAGAATGCATTTGTTACTCAGCAGAGTATAACAATTGGTTATGTTTGGGCAGGACACGTCAAACATCATATATTCCTCTTGCTTAGCAAGCGACCAGATTCTGTTGCCTGACCACGCATGGGTACAAGTGATAGGGAGCAAAAAGAAGGTAGCTGGAAAAAGCATTGGCAGTTTTCAGCCTACTTGCTAAGTGGGGATTACTTTGTCACTTGGGTGGGTAAAACAGTAAATGAGCTATTTGAGCTAGTCATTTAGAATTAAGACTTGGCAATGAAATGGGATGTGGCTTAAGAAAAATTGAAACAAGCAACTAGTATGAAAGCTCATGATATTTGAAGGCATGCCAAAACACAAATATTTAAAAGCTGTGAGGAAAATTAAACATATGAAGGAATTAAAGAGTTCTGAAAGGTGGTAGTTGGGATGTTTGGCTTCCTGACGTCAAGAAGGATCTAGAGGATTATCTAGGTGCAGTAAATTACTTCAGGTCTTAACCACTTAAATAAGCCTTCTTTGATTTTACCCTGCAAATGACAAAATCCCTAGCCCAGAGATTAAAGTAACATGTTGATTGCATGGTTTGTAAGTTGAAGAAACCAGATACGGGTCAGTTAGAATCAGACCCCGCATTTGCTAGAGAAATAATGGTTACTTTATTGGTTATTATGGTACAGCGGTAGCGTTGTTACCTCACAGCAAGAGGTTCTCCCGTTCGATTCTCTGCTTGGCTTGAGAGTGCCTTCTTTGTGGAGTCTGCATGTCCTCCCCTTGGTTGGGTAACGTTTGAAAGACATGCGTGCGTAAATGGGCGTACCTTCGTTGAAGGTTGGGCGTCGAGCTGGCACCTCGGCGTTTTGTAAAACTCTACTGCCAATCATTAGCGGACCGGAGTTCCGCTGTGGCGACCCCTTACCGGGAAAAAGCCAAAAGACAAACAACAACATGTAAGCAATATTTAAAAGTTAAAACAGGGAATGAAAGGCTACCCAAGAGCACTTGATCTACTTAAATTGATGGGGATGGTGAAGCTTATGGGAATAACTGAAGAGGAAATTTGGGAGACTGTAAGGGGTCTGAACACAGGTAAGACCACTGGCACAGATGGAATTCTAATTGAAATGTGTAAAAGATAAAATCTTAAAAGTTTGGGGAAAGCTTTGCAAGTCCTGAAAAGGTGAGTCTGCCTCATGGTGTAAAGAAGTGATGCTAATCCAAAAGAAGGGCAAGGATCCTTTGTATCCCGGCACATAAAGACACTGTTCAGTATTGAACCATTATTATAAGACATTTGTTTGTATTTAGCTGAAAGAGTTTCATCATTTCTACCAAGCCTGATTGGATTTTAGACCATTGTGGTTTTTTTTAGACCATTGTGGTTTTGTACAAGGGAGGCAAACATTTGACAATGCACTTTTTGCATTAACACAGTTTGTAGTACAGCTGACACTGTACTATGAACTGTGTTGGTGTAAGATGTGGTTGAGAGTAGTCCCTCATGTTAGTAAGGATTTAAGCCAAAAATGCATTCTGTAGAGTAAGCTGGGATTTTATGGAGGAAACCCTGAAAGGTTTTAGCTTTCACCAGAGTTTGATTGAGCTACTATTCTGTATATACCAAGACTCTCCTGCATTTATAAAGTTTTTTTTTTTTTTTTTTTTGGCTGCCCTTTTGAATCCAACAGAATTTTCCAGAGGCACCATGCAGGTGTATGTCAGTTGTCCCGTTTGCTATATACCCTGCACTTGGAGCCATTGGCAAAAAAAGAAAAAAAAAAAAAATATGAAAAAGCTCTACCCTGAATATTTAAACAGTTAAAATTATTCAAGGAACTTGCAGGCTATGTGATCACTGAGACTGCTTCTAAAGCTATAGTAACAAATTAAATTTCAACCCATCACATGGTGCAAGAATATCCTTTCTTGTGGGGAGATGTGAGAAAACTAAGTATTTGAATGTTTGGTTAAGAGGGTCTATATTAAATATTCAAAGGTGCAGAATCTTGAGTACCTTTTCATCGACACAAGTGTTGAATGTCCTCTTGAGCAAACAGCCACATTATCTATTTCTTTCAAAGGGAAAGAAATCTGTTGGTCATTGTTTTGAATCTGCCATTTTCTCCACTGTAGTGCGATCTCGGAGTTGGTATATTTAGGTAGGGTATGTGCAGGGGGCACAGCCCCCCACATTGGGAGGGTGTGGGGGGCAAAGCCCCCACTTCAGTGATTTGTGCTGTGGATAGTTGGTCTACTGATTTCTTTCCCTTGGAAAGAAATAGATGATGTGGCCGATCAGTGAAGAGGGCATTCGGCACTTGTGTCGATTGAATGGGTATTCAAAATTTTGTATCTTCGAGGTTATAATGTAGACTCTGTTAAGGAAGGATATGAGGGCAGCAGCAAAGGAGATGTGGTATAAAATAGTTTCTAGAGTAACATCCACACTTAGAAAATGGAAGTTGATATTCATGGAAGAGGAAAGTAGTGTTTGCAGCTAAAATGAGCTTGGTGCCGCTAGTTTTATATGTGGGGCAGACATACGTTTGTCAGCCAGCTGATTTATTTTTTTAAGAGACTTATTAAAGGGTTTTTTGAGGGTAGTAAAAAAAGAGAGGAAAAGTTTGAAAAAGTACTGCTTCTGAAGGACAAGGGGATATGGAGATACCAGGTTTAGAAGCTTATTACTATACCATGCGACTGTGCATATTTTACTTATCCCAAATGGGGCACATCTCCTACAATGGAAGCAGATACTATTAACATCAGCAGCAGCAGTAGTCCTACAAATTTTGGAATAAGACAGGAAAACCCAAAAACTAGATTAAAGCAATGCAGTATCTGATGGTTTGTTTTAGAAAACTACTAAATACGAAACAAAGGCATTGCAAGACCTATAATGTATACTGAAAGGATACACTACAAAATAGATGAAGTGGTGGTGAGACATGTGTCAGTTATATGCAGGAATAAACTTAAGGACCTAAGGTACTGCGATTGGTAAAAGAGGAGAACTAACACACTGGGAACTAACAAAGGAAGAATTCAAGCTACATGATAAGGACTACTTAAGTTGCATAGGAATATGTACTGAATTTAGGGGTGGGGGGAACTAGAGAAAACTATTCAGTGTGAGTGCTTGTCGACTATAGTAGATTTTTTACTAGAGGCCAGAACACATACGGCAAAGAAAAGGGCAATCATTAGTAGAGCATACAGATGCCGGTTAGAAATAAAACGAGCTCTGGGACTGACTGGTCTAGTCATCAGCACAACAGCTGGGTGAAGGCAGGGCATATGACCCATTTATTTCCCCCTTAATCTATCCCGGAATAGACAGCAACATCCAAGTATTAACGTTTATGTGTATATACAAATGTTTACTCTTTTTGTTCTAGGAGAAAACTGGTCTAGAAGGGTTAGCCTGCATCTCGTAAAATAAATCCTGGCAATAGGTGTCACTGCACCTACAAATGCAACAAAAAGTCTAGGAGATTTAGGATATTCTCCTTGAACTGTTTGCTTAGTACTTTTACACACTGGAGTGTCTAGTAAAAATGTTCCCTTAGGCAAGTGGGAAATGCTAGAGAT
The DNA here is from genome assembly GCF_019279795.1 of Protopterus annectens. Lineage (NCBI taxonomy): Eukaryota > Metazoa > Chordata > Ceratodontiformes > Protopteridae > Protopterus > Protopterus annectens. The sequence continues at coordinate 121,810,929 of NC_056727.1, forward strand.
GTACTGAACTACACTTAAACTTTAGAGGGGACTTGAAATCAGTGTTAAGGAAATGGGTAAAAGAGAAGTCATCCAGGCCTTTAAAAGTGTGCAGTTTTTAATACCCATAATGGCAAAAAAGGCCATTATTAGAAAATGGAAGCAAAAAGACACCTCAGATGATGTAATGAAATTAAAGAGAAGATGGCGTAAATGAAATTAAACAGATAATGAATGCAGTTGAAAAGCAAATATGTAAAGTGGTGATTTGAAAAACATGAAACCTCTGGGTTAGCATATGGAAAGTAAATAAGGGCTCTGAGATTAACTGGGCAAATCAAGATAATTGTGGCCCAGAATTATAACACAGGACAAACGTTAGGAATATGCAAGTGCTCTCATTGCTGGTTGCTTAAAATATGTGTGTAGTTGGGAACTGATTATTTTTCACTGCACATTGATGTAATGACTCAGTATAAACTGAAAGAATCTAGTAGGTAAATCTCATGGCAGCAAATGATTTAGCCTCCAACATGAGGTGAGAATATAGGTTCATAGGTCGGTACTAGGCTATTGGCCCTAGGGCCTGTATAAGCCTAGCCAAAAAGGGTATCCTGGCTTTCGCCACCCAAGAAAATATCCTGTACCCTTGTCAAGCAGAGCCACAGAAGTGATCCCAGGGGGTGAATTTTCTATTTCCCATCCAATCATCAAGATTTTTCTTGAGTGCTAATGAGGAGCTCTGTTTGACATAGGTAGTCTGTTCCAGAGTATGGGAAGTCTTTGGGACAGGAATCTATTCATCCAGCATGTTATGTTTATTGTGGTGACAAGGTTTAGGTCCCTAGAGCATGTAGCTCAGAGGGATTAGGATTTCTTTAAGTGGAGCATGTCCACCAGTTCTGGGTTTGACATAGTTTTGTATGTTAGGCAGAGATTGTCTCCGAGTAGGCGATATGCGATGGAGTAAAGCTGGAGTTTTTTGAGACTGTCTGTGTAGGGCATCTGTTTGAGGCTAGTAATCCTCTTTGTGAGGTATTTCTGTGGCCTTTCCAGTTGTTGTAGATGTCTTGTGAGGTACATACCAAAAGGGGCGTTGTACTCTATAATGGGTCTAATGAGTGATGAGTAGAGGGGAACAGTGACCTCTTTTTTTCTGGATGAGAAACCTTTTGTGATGAGGTGTGCCACGTAGTAGGATTTCCTGACCACTGTGGCAATGTGATTATCAAAGGAGAGACTACTGTCCACCTGTGTCCTAAGGTCTCTTATCACACTTTCAGTGTTAAGTAGACTACCGCCTGTTTGGTAGTTCATGAGTACAGAGTTTTTACCAAAGGGGATGACAATGCACTTTTTGGCATTGAGCTTGAGGCCATGGCTTTGACACCAGGCAACTGTCTCAGTGAGGTCCTTTTTGTAGGATGTCCACATTGTTAGGAGTTTCTATTATGACTCCTAGTTTGCAGTCATCTGCGAACTTAGTTAGGCAAAGACCTTCTGTGTTAGCCTGTACTTCAGAGAAGTAGATACCAAACAGGAGAGGACCCAGGACTGAACCCTGTGGTACTCCACTTGTCACTGGTCTGAAGTCGGATTTGGAGTCTGCTCCTTTCACATTGTGGGTTCTGTCAGTAAGCCAGTTGGCAACCCATCTTGTGACATAGGGATTTATACCTAGATTAGTGAGTTTGTCTATAATTCTAAAAGACATGCTTCGGGAGCATTTCTCCCCGGGCCTCCGCTGAAAACAGGATCTGTGAAACCGAGTCGGACTTTCCCGGTTAACAAATGTTAAATAAAAACATTAAAAAATAAATTCCAGAGCAGGGGATGGTGTTGAAAGCCTTGGCGAGATCTAGATAGGCTGTGTGAACCACCTTAACCTCATCTATGACTTTGACTGCTTTAAAGAAGTCTATCAGGTTTAGGAGACATGATCTGCCTTTTACAAACCCGGACTGTGTGTAAATAAATAAAAAAAAAATATATATATATATATATATATATATATATATATATATATATATATATATATATATATAAAATAGTAATTTAATAGCTTGCGAAGAGATTTGCTTTTTGTAACAGTTAACTGGACTAGGTAGAGAGTAACCACTGTCGTGAGTTGAATTTTACTTGAATTTTTCTGTTGCATTTTGTAATAGTTATAATTTTAAGAAAGATGGGCAAAGCTTTAAAAAGTTAAAAAAAAAAATTCTAGTCGGCACAACAGTTGGGGGTGGTGGGTAGGGCAAATGACCCATTTATCTCCCCCTTAATCTGCCTTTAGCCATAGAAGGCAACTTCCATGTGTTATTTTTATATGAATATACAGATGTTTTACCTTTTTGTTATAAGTATCTCTTAGACCTGTAACTAAAATGAGAGGAAGCACAGTGTGGCAGTGCTACATCATATTTAACTGTGTATGTTTGTACTTCTGGCTGGGCACACCTTTTATTATGTTTGCAAACAGAAGTAATTACTTTTTTGTCTGACTCATTATACATATATTTGGAATATGAAAACAGTTTAACTTGGACATATCATTAGCTAACTAAATGAGAGGGTATCATTTATTTTTTTATTGATCTATCTTTGGATAAACGCAACTGTTTGTAGCCTTGTTTGGATGTAAAGCATAACTTTTTTTTTTATTTGCAGGTGAAAAGCCCTGTGCTTCATCTGACACTTCCCTTACTACCTCTACAATCATGAATTTGTGGAGAGAAGTGTAAACTAGAAAAACTAAGTCTCTCTGCAGTAGTTGTAAAAGAAACCACTGGCGGTGATTTCTATGGAAAAAACAATCTGTGAGGTTCAGTTCTTCTAGGTGTGATCAGTGAGTTGCAACCTTGTCCATTCTACATTTAACAAGTAAAAAGACAGCCTCATGCAAGGACAGGGGTTTTAAGCATGCTATTTATACGTTCATAGGAGATTACTCGGCTAATAGTTCAATAGCCCTTTACCCAGTTTTCGATTTGTAAGGGAAAGATGGCAAATGTCAGCAAGCGGGGTTTTGACTATTTTTACAGACTGCCTCTATCCGTAAGGCACATGGGCACCACCTCAGGTGTGAATTTGTGATTTCCCATCCATTGGTCAAGATTCCGCTTGATGATGGTCATGAAATGGCTGTACTTTACATGAATAGGATGTCTTTTCCAGAAGAGGGGAAATCCATTTTCTTATTTTCATTTTTAAACTTGTTTGAATATTCAACTTTCTGTAAATTTGCTGGCCTTATCTACTTTGAAAGTTGATAGAAGAGTAAATTCCATCTTTTGCTTTATGTTGAACTAGACATGAACTTTATATAAAAAAAAAAAAAAAAAAAAAGGCAAGAAAATAATTCTCTTGCAGTACCACCCCTGATATTAAAGGTTCATACTAATCAGGATTTGGTTGTCTTCTTTGGCAGATCATGTGTATGAAGCGCTGTTGCACACAGATCTTGACATTGATTTATTGGAGCCGCATTCGGTCTTGGATGAAATGTGGGTAAAAGAAGTAATAAAGAAATCAGGCATGAAATACAGATGGGCCAAACTGTCCGAAGAAAAAGTTCGAGAAAATAAAGATGCCACTAGAAGGTATGAATGTTAGTACCACATTTCACAGAGAGTACTGTTCATCTCTATTGTTAAAAATATTCTGTTTACTAGTAGTGTTTTAAATGCAGTGTTTGCTTTCACTTCATATCTGAACTGTAAGCTTTAAAGTCTGGTTCTTCATTTCAATGTCTGCAAATAAAAACCTGCCTCTTTATTTCATTAAACTTAAAGATCAACTGCAAGGGTTTAAGTATGCATAAAAATGCATTAGCTTTAACCAGTTTGCATATTTCATGTTTGCTGTTGCTTTCTGATAATAGAAGTAATTTTTTAACGTTTAGATCTTCAAAATTACTTTTAAAACTGTCGCCAAACACACAAGTCTCTTTCAAAATGCTGCCCATGTTCTTAGATTGTTTATTGTTAGGGTTAAATTAGCAAGCAATTGCTTAATGAGCATACAGTTATGCTTCTGCAACAGTTAGTTAATTGCCAAACCCAATTGAATTAACAGTTTACCTAACCGATGGATATTTACCAGTTAGTAGTATTTTTGTTCATTCCCTGCAACGTTTTTAGAAAGGGGGAAGACTGGGTCTACCAGTTAGTAGTTTTTTTCTTCATTCCCTGCAACGTTTTTAGAAAGGGGAAGACTGGGTCTTCCAGCTATTCATGGAAATGATCTCTACTGTCCTATGAACATTCTTGCCAAAAAAATGCAGGGACAGGCATTTGCAGAAGATTTCTGTGTGTTTGTCCAGAGTATTAAAAAGTAGTTTTAAGGAAAAAAAAACTTCCTTCTGTTACTAGAAGGTAATCACAAACACAAACCTGACATCTAGTTAGAGGCCATGCTTTTTCCTTTAGCTAAACTTAAACCTTTGAACTTGGTCTTTAGGTTTGAAAAGTTAGTTTATTAGGAATGAGTAGATATTTTGAGCCCTGGTACTATGCATATAGTCTAGCCTGAACGTAATCCTGCAGATTGAAAATGTGAACTGTTAAGATTTTTGGTTAAAACTTTAAAGAACCAAAATGGCAATGCCAGAAGGAACTTAAGAACAGTCAAGATGTGTGTGAAAATAATTTAAGTGGTACTTTGCTCCCTCCATCTACAAATAATGGTCTTTGGGAGAAAGAAACAGTTCGGAGATCTTCAATGAAGAAATGAATTCATCTGAAGTGGATGTTTCACCAACTTGTGTATATGTAATTATATATTTTTGTATGTGTGCATAGGTATTTTATATATATATATATATATATATATATATATATATATATATATATATATATATATATGTATATATATAAATCCCAAAAATAAGCCCGACTGGCTGCTGAAAAAGATGCAGTAGCAGTCCAATATCAAAAGTAGAAACAAACACTGCGTATTCACTATGTTGATGTAAAAACCCGGTTTAATGGTATAGTATGAGTAAAAAGCTGGAAATGTTGTGAACTACTTAATAAAAACAGAAAATGAATGCTTTAGGGTAATCCACCCTTCATCAGATCTAATGACATCAATAATTACATCTTATTTAAACAGACATTGGACCATTGACTTTTAAGTAAATAAAAAGCGCCATATTACAAAATTGCAATATCAAAAACAATTCGGAATAGACCATTGACTTTTAAGTAAATAAAAAGCGCCATATTACAAAATGACAATATCAAAAACAATTCGGAATAGACCAATGTCATTATTAAAATTAAATGACCAATCAGCACCTATTTTATGCACCAACCAATCACAAAAGTATAACTTGACTCATTCGTTCATTACAGCTTATGATACCCAAAGAACTGTTCAATAGCTGCCAATATAGTGTGCGATACCATTGGTACATCACTCACAATCAACAACAAATAGGCAATCAATGTTGATGCCAACTAATCGATCACATCTCCACTAAGAGCTTCCTGAAAGACGGCTATTCATTTTATGCAAGTCTTCATTGTTAACCACTACAAATATGTAGTAACCATTGCCCTAAAATAGGTAACTAGTGCTGTCAGCATTAATCTGCAGTGAATAACTGGTGCCGAAATATTTAAAAAAATCCACACAGGCTGACAGAATTCCAACAAATAGCGTGCATAAATATATTAGAACGCAAGAACAACGCAAAACAAAAGGTCTCCTCGATCAGGAATGACTCCAAATGAAAGAACATCTTCACATTGATGCTTACTAATAATTAAAATAATAAAAAACCTATAAAAGGCTGTAATTGCCGACCAATTAAAAAATATATCTAAAAAGTATATTAAAATCCCAAAGTCAGCTAGTCATCTAATAAAGTATGTGAGCCACCATTCGTCTTTTCAGTAATGGTAACTATTCATTGGCTAGATGGAAACCAGTGGGTAAATTATATCATTATGTCAATCCATGTTAATAGTAAAAACGCCACAGATATATTAATGTACAAAGTTTAAATAGTATACAAAAACTGTTACATACAGAGTACACGACTTTATTATAACACAAAATAACATCTTTCATATGTCAGGAAAAACTCCACATAAAAACACGCCTTCACATTGGCACTTTCTGATGGTAAATAACCTATGGAAAAAAGTATCAATGTCCCCAAATCGGACAATCATAGCTAGTAAAATGTCTGAGCCATAATTGGTCATTTGACTATATTAATTCATTGGCTGAATTAAAACCAATGAGTAAATAATACCATTACACCAGTCCACGTTAATAATGAAAAGCTCCACATATATAGTAACATACAGTGTTTAAGGAAAATGCAACGACCGTTCCATGTCTACGTCATGCAGGAATACTGAAAAATAATCTAAGCATAACCCCATACAAACAAGCAAAGTCTCTGCATGAATACCTAGACAACGTTCCTTTGCATTAACATATGCTAATAATTACAAGATGAATCAAATCCACTAAAACAAAATTATAGATGCCCTATCAGATGCTAAGACTGCAAAGATAGTTACGATATTTTGTGATTAGTCTATCACAAAAACACAAATATAAAGATAAAAATGCATCAGTCATCCACAATTGTAAAAAAAAAAACATTTGTACTGGTTTCCATCTAGCCAATGAATTGATAATGTCACGGACAAAAGACCAGTTGTGGCTCACATACTTCATTAGATGACTGGCTGATTTTGGGATTTTGATACAGTTTTTAGATATTTTTTGATTGCTTGGCAATTATAGCCTTGTATATGCTTTTTATTTTAATTATTAGTAAGCGTCAATGTGAAGGCGTTCTTTCATTTGGAGTCATTCCTGATCTATGAGAGGTTTTATTTTGCGTTGTTCTTGCATTGTAATATAATTATATACGCTATTTGTTGGAATCCTGTTAGCCTGTGTGGATTTTTTAAATATTTTGGCACCAGTTATTCACTGCAGATTAATGCCGACAGCACTAGTTACCTATTGTAGATCAATGATTATTACATATTTTTAGTTGTTAACAGTGAAGACTTGCATGAAATGAATAGCCGTTTTTGAGGAAGCTCTTAGTGGAGATGTGATTGGTTAGTTGGCATAGACATTGATTGCCTATTATTGTTGGGATAAGCCAGTGTATTGATGCATTTGTGAGTGATGTACCAATGGTATTGCACTCTGTATACTGGCTGTTGTTGAACAGTTCTTTGGGTATTTTAGGCTGTAATGAATGAATGAGTTGAGGCATTCATTTGTGATTGGTTGGGGCATAAAATAGCAGGTGCTAATTGGTCGTTTAGTTTTACTAATGACATTGGTCTATTCTGCATTGTTTTTGATATTCTAATTTTGGAATATGGAGCGTTTTTTTTACTTAAGTCATTGGTCCAATGTCTGTTTAAATAAGATGTGATTGATGTCGTTAGATCTGATGAAGGGTGGATTACGTGAAAGCGCTCATCTTCTGTTTTTATTAAGTAGTTTGCAACGTTTCCAGCTTTTTACTGTTAAACTGTATCATTAAACTGGGGTTTTATATCTGAACGTGGTGAATACGCAGTGTTTGTTTGTACTTTCTCTCTCTCTCTCTCTCTCTATATATATATATATATATATATATATCTATATATCTATATATGTGTGTGTGTGCGTGTATTTATCTATGGTTCCTGTGAAGGCTGCCAGCCTAGCAAGATAGTCATTTGTAAATATTAATATAAGTCACAGGCTTGTTCTCTTAAATGGAAGAAAATGGTATTAAATGTTCAATGTCAAAAATGTAACAGTGCACTCTGCTGGAAGAAAGCTGATAAGTCAAGTCTTGTATTATTGTTTGACCTCAGACTCTGAGCCGTGGTGTCTGAACCAGCAGATTTCTATTGTTTTGAGACCAGAGTTAATTGCTAGATTTTACATATGCATTGTTTTTAATTGCTGTAGTTTCCTGACCAGGTGATAGCTTACTAAGAAATGTAAATGTAGCACTTCTGTTAGCCTGGGAAACCAGAGAAATTTAAAGAACGATGTAATATAAAGTGAGTCAGCAGGATGTATTATCAATTTAAAGGACTTTCTCGGAGATAGAGAGATAGCATTTTGGATTTTGTCTAAAGCTGACAACAACTCACCAGTACTCTGCATTGCTCTATATGTACGTTTTATTTAGAACTGTGATTGCTCTTGGATATAGATAGAAAATAGTAAGTTTAGTCTAGCTGTTTTTCTGTATTGATGTCAGAACTATTCTGTATTATTTTAGGCATTTTCCTGTGATCTCTGAACTTTTAACTAGCACTGTGTAGTAAGAAATATTGTCTTGTGTTATTAATTATTATTATTAAATATTTTTAAGCCTTTCAACTGTGGCTGTTGTGTGTAGAGATATTTTAAGCTCTAGAGTACATTGCATGTATATAGTGATGCTGTACAAAGCCACTCCAGTAAGCCTTAAAAAGTTCTGGTCACACTTACTAATTGGATAATAATATTGCACAGTAATAATTGGACACCTTTTGGTAAGGGCATTTTTTAGTAGCTGATAAATAAGGGTCCTGGTGGCAGTGATTACTACCTTATAGCCTGGATAGAAGGGGCACAGCTACTGAACCTGTGCCAGCCTTCCACAGGAGAGTCTGTGTGGTTGTATGTAAATCATATCTCAGTGTGTGTGTGTCAGCTATGTGGGCAGGGACATGAGTGCTAGGAGAACTTGTCTAAGGACCCCACTCTGTAGCTTTGCCAGTGGGGAGTCTTATTGGGGAATGGAAAGTCTTATTTGTTGATCTGGAGAGAAAGGGAGAAACCAGTCCCAGACTGACTATAATCTCTGTGTGCTCTTAAGGGAAATTGTACTTTACTGTGTGTGTATTTGTTATCCTTCCCAATGTGGACACCCCTCACTGGTGTTAGTAGTGAGGATTGAGGCTCCTTGATTACTGGGCCAGTGCACGGCATCGCAGTTCCCATTTAAATTGTCGAATACTTAAAACTCCAAGTCACAGAACATTGAGTCCACAGCATCCAAAGTTTAAAAGAGCGAACTCCTGGAACGGCGAATTTTTGACCACCTCATATGAAAAAAATACTAAAATTAAACCCCCCTTATTTAAATATACAAGCTTCAATATCGCACTGTGGTGGAGAAAAGGGGAAAGGGTGTCAGTGGAGGCCAAGTGGTTAGTTTCCCAGAGGTGAAATTCACAGTTCAGGAGTTTACACTTTTAAACTTTCAATGCAGAACAGTGAGTCGACGTTCTGTACATTCAACATTTTCAAGGGGATTTATATATATATATATATATATATATATATATATACACACACACACACACACACACACACACACACACACACACACACATACATGGATCTACTTCAGAAGACTGAAAATCCAAAAGACTTAATTCCAAAATACTGAAAATTCAAAATGCTGAAAACATTTTTAATGCAGGAGGCAAGCCTCCCTGCACTCCTCATGTGGGCCCATCCCACACACACACACACACTCCCTGCTTAATATATATACTGACTTCAGTATTTTGGGATTCAGTCTTTTGGTTTTTCAGTCATCAGAAGTAGACCCATACATATGTGTATGTATGTGTGTGTATATATGTATGTATGCATATATATATATATATATATATATATATATATATATATATATATATATAAAATAGCCAAAGGTTAAAAAGGACATACAGACAAAACATTCAGTAAGAACTGCAAGGAAAAACCCAGGTAAGCTAGGGTTTTCACTATGTGATTCCTTAAACCTCTTGTGGTGGAGGTCCGGGCATAGTGTTTCAGCTACATGCCTTCTGAATGTCCATGACTTTTTCACTTTTTAAATCTTTATGGCTACATTCAGGGGTTTGGCTTTATTTGCCTGAATGTAACCATAAGGACTTATGCATTATAAAGACATCTACCTCTTTCAAAGTCTGCAGCCACCTTGCTCACATGTATGTGCTTGTTGTCTGTGCTGTACACTATCCCCTAATGCAGGACAGAGGGATCTTGGATTTAGCAGGGTGCACTTTTAATATCCAGATGAGAACAGTTGTATTCCACCTGAAATTATTCACCTTCAAGGACAATAATGAAGGCCAAATCAAGAGGAAGCATTTAGACTAGCTGTAGAGTCTCCAATTTTAGATAGTGACAAGGGTGAGAAAACTAAACAGATGAGACTCCCCTTCTTCAGCCCAGTGCTTCCTGTAATAGATCTTCCAGTCTCCCAGTTCTTCCTCCAGGGTGATCCTCTCTTCCATTTGACAGGATGGTTTGACTGATGCTGAAGTGTACATTTCAAAACACTGATACGGCCGCCACTGTCCAGAAGAGCCTGACAGGATCCTTTAGCTTTCTTAGGCCTAGGCTTGTTGATTTCAGGCTCCTCAAATGGACTCTCTAGTTGCGGCCATGGCTCTGAATAAGGATGCTGGAGTACTACAGAGTCATCCTTCTACCCGATTAACAAGGAGTGTCATGCACTGGACAGATTGGGAAGCTTGTTTCAGTTCTGTATCGTCTCCTTTGAAAGCTGTAAACCGTTTGTCCCACATGCTTTGCTTGCAGATAGATCTGGTTGACCAAACTAACCAGAATCTGGATGGGCTGCCAGCTGGTGATAAAATAGGATCCAGTTCCAGATGTCAGCTTTCATCAGTTGACAACCTTAGCCATGCACTTATAACTCAGTGGATGGTTCATCTAGGCCACTGACCTCTGAGCTTGCTAAAAATTATTATGCTTTGCCCCTTTTAAACTGATTTCACCAGTGTTAAGGCCAGTTTTATAAATGCTCCTTCTGATGGAACTTTACTTTTTGGTCCCTCAGTTAAAGTTAGGCTTAACCAGAACAAGAGGGAGAATCCTCACCACTGCTGGAGTTGAGTCTCCCAAGTCTTGTTCTTGCAAAACAGTGGTGCCCACATCACTGTAATCTCTGCCATGGACAGTAGAGGTATTGGTTAAAGCCTATATGGACATTGTAGTCTAGAATATCTATCAGTCCAGAGGCAACACAATGATGGCAATCTGCAACAGGGATGTGACTGACTCCCTTCTGTTTGCCAGTAGACTGCTACTATTTCCTTTCCTAAGTGTTCCGCTCCGGAGATAGTCAGGCACCTGATGTTCAGCAAACATACTTTGTTACTGGCATAAGGGTAATAGTGCCCTACTAGACGTGAAAGACCAAATAAACCAAGTAAACCACAAGGCAAACCAACGAATTTAGTCCAAATGCACTTCCAAATACGAGACACCAACCAGTTGTTTTAGCGCTTTCATTCACTTTTATTTTACAGTGAACTTCCTCAGAAACAACTACACCATCCTTCAAACCAATTTAAATACTCCATCAATGTACTTAATTAATTACCTAATTAGTTAATAAAATATTAAAGCTACAGCAATAGTAACTTACTTAAAAAATGTGTATATATATATATATATATATATATATATATATATATATATATACATACACACACACACACACAATCATATATACAAAAAATTATATATGTGTACACACATAAAAATGCAAATATACCTATTTATACAAAATATTACTATTGCATTAAACTATTTTAAAAAAGTATATATATATATAAATTTCATTGGAAAATTAATTGTTCATTTCCAAAAAACATTTTAAATTTATAGTCTCATTTAGGCCTGGCTTTCTGTCTGCCCCCAGATAAACTTGCCAGATAGATTCCTTACATTCTAACAACAATTTTTTATTTCCAATAAACATATCTTTATTAATACTATCTAGTACTGAAAATAAAAACTTTTTAAATTGATTGCATTCCACAGAATGCCTAGCCAATGCATTATTAAAATCCTTCTTTTTAATAGCTAAAAGGTGCTCACTGATTCTAACCTTAAAGGCTCTAGTAGTCATTCCTATATAATAACTGGGACAGGTTTGGCATTGAGCTACATAAATGACCATAGTAAAATTGCATGTATAATACATTTTAGACCAATGGGTCATACGTAAATGTGAAAAACTGAGGACGAATTATTAATGTACCTACATTGTTTACAATTATGACAAGAAAAAGTCCCTCTAGTACTAATAACCTCACTCATGTTTCTATTTAAACTCTGTGTCTTTTTCTCTAGAATGTTTTTTATGTTGACCACCTTCTTGAAAGTAAAATTAGGTTTTAAACCTATAGTTTTAACCAAATCTTGGTTACCTAGTATTATCTTCCAATTTTCAACTATGATATCCTTAATAATCCACATTTCATTACAAATAGGTAACATAAATGCACTATTAAATTCATCCACTTTATTCAACCTCGATTCATTAGTGGGTAAACTTACTGTCAAAATCGGAGCTGCTTTGTTGTTACAAAGTACTATTACTTCCTTCTCTGTAGATTTTAACCAGGAATCTTGGTATCCTCTATTGAGAAAAAACCTTCTTAGTGTAACCATTTCAGTGGAAAAAATATTACTTTCTGAAGTTAACCTACTTAGGCGAATATACTGACCCTTGACCACACCTTTTTTCATATGAAAAGGGTGTATACTTTCTTTATGTAAGTATTGATTAGCAAAGGTGGATTTTCTATATATCTTACTAGAAAATTTCTTGGCCAAAAAATCATAACTCAAATCTAAATCTAAAAAGTTAATACTAGTACCATATCCACCAATGGAGAATTTCAAAAAGCTGGTAGTATTATTAAGATGATTAACAAACTCATTAAATTCTTCCAAGGTACCCTTCCATAGGAAAAACAGATAGTCTATGTAACGCCTATAGAAAACAATATTATCTTTTGTACCTGTTGTTGTTTTCTAAGTGATTATTCTCCCAGTGGGCCATGGTTAAATTTGCAAATGCTGGTGCCACCCTTGCTCCCATGGCCACACCGGAAACTTGTCTATATAAGTTATCATTGAAATGGAAGAAATTATTGTCCAAAGTAAGCACCATTAGTGTACATATAGTGTTAACTTTGGTGTTACTAAAATTAGTAGATTTAGCTAAATATTGCCTTAAGTAGTCAACACCTGTCTCACAGTCAATACAGGTGTATAGAGACTGTACATCCAAAGATGCCATGACAAATTCAGAAACTGTAGATTTAAAATCCCTGAGTTGTTCCAATAAATGCCAGGAATCCTTTAAGTAATATCTAGAGGCCTATACAATTGGATTCAGAATATAATCTAGCCATATTGAGATGTTTTCTGTTTTGGACTTAGCTGCAGATATGATAGGCCTAAAAGGGGGTTTAAATAGATCCTTCTGCAATTTTGGAATTCCAAACATACATCCTAACCGTGGAAATTCAACTTGTAAAAAATTGTAAGTTGTATAATCAATCTCACCCTGACTAAACATGTCGAACAAACAAGTATCTAGTCTTATAAAACTTTTTTGAATGTCCTGACTGTTTACTCTTTGATATGTATGTACATCAACCAAAAGACTTTCCATGGACTCAATATATTGTTTGTTATCCATAATAACTATTTTACCCCCTTTGTCCGCCTTCATAACTCTTCTCATTGTTATCCTTAAGTTCCCTCAAGGCCAGAATTTCTGAATCATTCAAATTGTTGTTTTCATTGTTTCTCTGCATCTTTCTTATAGCCTCCTCACAAATATTTTGAAACACTTTTAATGTTCCTACAAGTGGGGGGTTGTATGTACTGGCCTTTTTGGGACCTTGATGTACTAAATTACAACTAATATCCTGTAAAATGTATTTCAGGTTTAACTTCCTTAGTGTTAACCTGAAATCTATAATTGTTTTTACCACATTTAAATTATTGGATGGTATAAAAGAAAAACCTTTTTGTAGTAAACTTGTCAGAGATTCTGAAATAGTAAGGTGGGACAAATTGTGTATTTGTATTTCGTAATTATTCACATTTGTCCCATCTACCACCTCTTTCTGTTTCTCAACCTGCCTTTTGGTTTGTTCTGAACTACTTTGGACCAAGTGGGTGTCCTTTTGTTTCCTTGCTTGTCGACTAAAAAAGGCACCCCATTTGAAGCCCCATAATTGCAATTACTATCATTACTATTCACATTACAATTAATGTCAGGGCTGGAGTTGTCCCCGTTGTTTGTTGAAATTCCACAGTTTTCACAGTTCCCATTACCAGATGGAATAGCATTTGTAAGCCCCCCACCCCCACCATTGTTAGACCCATTGTCAGATGAATGTGCAACTTGTACAATTTTACAGTCATTATTACAATCATTATTATTGTTGTTACTAAAAAAACGATTATTTTCTGTCCCAAAATTAGAAGCCAAACTATATGCTGTGTTATTTGCATAAGCTGTAATGTCTCTCTTTAGTTTCTTTTGCTTCCTAGCAACAATCGTTGCTCTTTGTCTGTCCGCTCTCGCTGTAATACCAGCATATAGCTTGGATAATACTGAAAAACAGGAATAATTCTTGATTTTTTTGTCTAATTCAGTCATTTGTGACTTAATGGTCTTGGACTGTTTATCGTAATGCCCAATCAACGTAGTAAGCATTCTCACCCCAAAGTCATTAAACAGATCCATTAATTCAATGTAAAATTCATCACCAACAGTTACTGAGTTAGGAAATTTATTGAAGCGTAACCCCTGCGGAACGCATTTCCTTTTAACACACTCAGAAAGATAGCAAATTTCTATATCAAGAGTCACGTACTTAACGTAAGCTTTTCAAGTTCATAAATATTTTGCTTACAGTTTTTCTGACTCTGAAAATCAGAGTCAGTGCCAGTACTTACAGAATCAATAATTTCCAAATCCTGAATGTCCAAAAATGGATTAATGGACTCTTTAGAGATGTAATCCATCACACTATATGGACCAACAAAAGGTAATTCCTCCAAACCCCCTCCACTTCCGTTATCCTGTGTGTCAGCAATTACCCGTTCGAATACGGGTGTTCGTGTTTTGCATTTCCCCGCCAGATGATGAAATTACGGGTTGGGAGACTTTTTCGATCTCCTTTTGAATTGCTGTTTTTATAACAGTGGTGATGTGCTCAGAAAACTGAGCAAAACCTTCGGGTGTCGGATGGATGGATAAATCCAATAAGGCATCTTGTGACATACTGGACGGCAACAGGTTTGAAAACGCAAGTTGTAAAAAGGATAACCAGACGTGAAAGACCAAATAAACCAAGTAAACCACAAGGCAAACCAACGAATTCAGTCCAAATGCACTTCCAAATACGAGACACCAACCAGTTGTTTTAGCGCTTTCATTCACTTTTATTTTACAGTGAACTTCCCCAGAAACAACTACACCATCCTTCAAACCAATTTAAATACTCCATCAATGTACTTAATTAATTAATTACCTAATTAGTTAATAAAATATTAAAGCTACAGCAATAGTAACTTACTTAAAAAATGTATGTATATATATATATATATATATATATATATATATATATATATATATATATACACACAATCATATATATACAAAAAATTGTGTACACACATAAAAATGCAAATATACCTATTTATACAAAATATTAATATTGCATTAAACTATTTAAAAAAAAGTATATATATATAAATTTCATTGGTAATTGTTCATTTCCAAAAAACATTTTAAATTTATAGTCTCATTTAGGCCTGGCTTTCTGTCTGCCCCCAGATAAACTTGCCAGATAGATTCCTTACATCCTTACATTCTAACAACAATTTTTTATTTCCAATAAACATATCTTTATTAATACTATCTAGTATTGAAAATAAAAACTTTTAATAGTGCCCTACTACCTTCCCTCTGGCAGTCTGTCAAAGTTCAGAACTCTTCCCATTGCTTGTCTGAGTGAGAAGGACCAATCAGCTTGTAGGACCAGGATACCCCTTCACAATCGGACAGTACCCTTCCAGTTTTCTTGCACCAAAGTCAGAGAAAGTTCTCTAGGGATATTGCTTCTCTTTCTCCCCCACCCCCCTCTGGGTGATATCAGCTGTAGTGGAGAGAGAAGAAACTCCTTTTGGGTTTTATTTCCTCCATCTGCCCTTTTCTGTTGGTGCTGGAATAGTGTATTTTGCTGCTGCTCTTTTTTTCATGTGCAAAATTTGTGCACACGTTTAGTGTGATTTCTCTTATAGTATAAGATTTATATTGGTTATTTTATACTTTTTGAGTTTCTGTGGCATTTTTAACTCCTTTAACATATTTTATGGCTGTTTCTGATTTTTACTGTTTCTGCACCAAGACTGTTTTAGTGCAGTTCCTCTCATTGTTTGTTTGCTGTCAAAACAGTGAGTAAATTGCAGCTGTTATTCTGTTGATTAAAAGTACTTTTGAAAGTTTTGACAGGAAAACTTTCTATTTGTGCAGTTTTTTCTTTGAGGCTATGATTATTTGAGATCATTGAGCACATTTATAGCATTTTAAATATTTTTTTTCTTCTAAATTGCAGTTTTGACCCAAAGTTTAATTCCTTGTCTAAGGTTTGGATTAATATTTGATGCATTTGAGTAGATTTACAACTTTTTAAACAAGTTTCTTGTTAAATCGCGCTTTTGCCATTATGTTAATATGTGACATATCTGATAGGAATTTAATTAGTCTTAGGCCAGGAATTAAGTATATTATTATTTTGGCTGTTTCTGTTAGGCTAATATTGGGGGTCTGTGTGATATGTTTATTGTGCAGAATTACCGAAATTGCTGTCTTTTTTTTCCACAGTACAATGTTAAGTATAGTTTCCCTATAAAAAGATGTCAATTTGTCTAGAGGGAAATTTGTAGAATGTTTCCATTTGGTGCTAGGCTGACTGTGCAACTAGTACTTTAGTATTCATATGGCAAGTTTTTGTCACTTCCCAATAGATTCAGGTGTGGTCACCCAACCACTACCATCTTCCCCTTTTGCTCCTAACAAAATTAAAGAATAAATCAAAGAATGTGCCTCAGCCTATGGCTTTTGACTCAGCAATAGTTTTAGCGTCAAGCAGGCTGTTGGACCATTCTCCTTCTGTTACCTTCAGGTCCTGTGGTATGGTCGTACTTTTGCAACTGTGTGTGACACAAGGGTCAGTTTCATTTTCTGGGGCTGTACCATTGCCTGCTTCAGGTATAGGAGAACCAAACCCTTTAGGCGCAGGTGAGATCAGGGGTGCATAATCTGTTGCCAGTATTGATACCCCCCCAATGTAGTGTATGCTAAAAAGAGAAGACCCACCAGGTGGTGATACAGCAGTCTCTGACTTGTTTCCCCCATGCAATGATTTATTTTATTTATTTTATTTTACATTTGTTGACCGGGCTAGTCTAGCTGGATATATGTCCATTTTCAGTAGAGGCCCGGGGAGAAAAGCTCCAAGGGTAAATTACAGATATAAAAAAACATAAAGGAAACAGAACATAGACATTGTTAAATGCAATTTTACAAAAAAAGCAGTAAGTAGGGAACATTAATTTAAAAATTGCAAACAAAATATCATGTAAAAATGATGGCTGTGGCTAGTTCCATTGTTCAGGCAGTTGATTATGGGGTGCATACGCAGGTTATAGTTAACATCATTGTTTCCACCTCTGGTCAGTCTGCTAAAGATCCTCTTTTTGAAGGGAATCCTGTGACCACCGAAGACTCTGACCTGTACAGGTTCAATAAGTTGGTTTCTACCCAAACAGATGCTTTCTTTTTCCTAAATGTGGACTAGATTTAGAGATGTATTCAACTGGAAGCAATTATTAGCTACTGCTGAGATGAGGGTTTGTGATATGTTGGACAATGAAGCTCCAGACATTGAGACCTTTCTCCCATTTATTCCAGAATTAGAAGATGTCTTCAGGAAGACATGTAGTTCCTCTCTAGTTTTTGAGGCTTTGCCTGAGAAAGTGTTTAAGAAATTTATTGTATACTTGACTTTGCCAGGTTTCCAAGCCCCTTTGTCTGTGGAACGGACTTTTGTGTAATGACTTTTGGTAATGAGAAGACCATGTCCTCTTCTAACCCAGTTCCTCAAGATAAACTTGGCAAGTGACTGGAATGTCTGGGAAAGAAGTTGGTGCAATCCAGCATTGTAGCTTTTAAAGTGTTTACCTGCCAGTGGTTTATGTAGAAATTTGTGTTGAGATGCATGTACAATTAAGTTTGCTGCATCATTGCCTGCAGAGCAAAAATGTTTGTGTTAAAGATATTATTTTCAACAATTCTCAGGTGTCAAAACGTTTAAAATCTGCCTTGGAGGGGCTGATGCTTTTTCTAGAAATGCAGAATTTTCAGTAATGATTAGGAGGTACTCTTGGTTGCAGTTCCAGAATTTTTCTGAGTTAGAGATTTTGAATGCTCCATTTGAGTCTGTTTTTGTGTTTGGTACAGTAGCTAATCAGTTCCTTAAAAGCTGGAATGACAAGTTAAATTGATGCAAAGGGTATTGAAAATGTTTCATATTCCCAAGTTCTCCACTTCCTAAGCAAAGTAACCTTCAGCGAGCGACCTAGCAAACAGAAGTCTCATTTGAACATGAACCAAGACAATGAAAGGAATCGTTAGAATGACAACTAAAAAGGATACCTCCCTATGAACATATGACTGTGCTGAGGCATGGCACCCTTCTTTATCAAGTTCTCAGTTGGGTGCCTCTTCTCTCAATTTTTCTCTCCACAATGCAGTCTTGCTGTCAGTTCCCAACAAATGGGTGCTAAGCATTGTTGGCGGGGGTTACATATAGCAATGGAAAGAACATCTGCTTCCATTTGGGGGGGATTCCCCTTATCCACTGGACAAGACTTTATTCCCTCCTGTTCCCCAACAAATGCTGGACTCTGGAGTCATAGAACCCGTCCCTCCTTTAGAAAGAATGAGAGGTTTCTACTCAAGATTTTTTTTGGTTCTTAAAAAAAAAAAGGCATTTGTGGAGGCCAATGTTGGACCTTTCTTTTCTAATTAGGTTTGTCAAGGTCCCCAAGTTCAGGATGCGCACCCTGCAGATAGTGCCTCCTCTGTTGCAGGACAACTGCTTCATGGTGACCCTGCCTGTCATTATATTCACATTGCTCAATGCTTCAGGAGATATGTTTTGTCTAGTTGCATGATGTTTTCTGTATTGCCCTTTGGGCTATCCATTGCATCGTGAATGTTTACCGAATGCCTTACATCGGTAGTGACCCACTGCCAGACTCTGGTATTCACATCTTTCCATACTTTGGAACAAAAAATAAGTGTACATTGCTGAAGGTAGTCTTGCCAACAAAGAACCAAAGTAAAAAACAATGCAAATGTACCACCATGGACATGATAAAGTCTGTAATTTAATAAAGCTTTTAAAAGACAAAACAAATGAAGAGAACTAGGATAAGCGCTTTCGGTAAAACCTTCTTCAGATCCTTTATTCACTCCCATCAAGGCAAAACTTTTAAACCATGTTCAACCAATCATGCTGTTCAGGGGGAATAAGTTCTGTTTATTCCCTCTTCCTGTTTCTACTTTTTATGTTTATGCTCCGTTCTTTCAGAATGGGTTTTAGAGGTCCCATTCCATTAAGGCCCGGTGGTTTATCCGCTCTCTATTCCGTAATCCACTTGGTCTCTTCCATCTCTGTTCTGTTTGTCGTGTGACACGACAAGCAAAAGAGGTGGAAGAGACCAAGTGGATTTTGGAATTGAGAGCAGATAAACATGACGGAACAGAGGTGAAAGAGACCAAGTGGATTATCAAATGGAGAGATGATCAACCCAACGGGCCTTAATGGAATGGTACCTCTAAAACCCATTCTGAAAGAACGGAACATAAACATAAAAAGTAGAAACAGGAAGAGGGGGGAATAAGCAGAATTTATTCCTGCTACTTGTAACTTTGGAGGGCTACAACTGGAGGGGACTGTCTCCATTAGCCATGGAAGACGAACTGCCCCTGAACAGCATGATTGGTTGAACACTGTTTAAAAGTTTTGCCTTGATGGTAGTGAATAAAGGATCTGAAGAAGGTTTTACTAAGAGCGCTTATCCTACTTTCTCTTTGTTTGTCATTTAAAAGTTTTATTAAATTACAGATTTTATTGTGTCTGTGGTGGTATGTCTGCATTGTTTTTTACTTTTACTTTACATCTTTCCATACTTGGACGACTTGCTGATCTGTGCATAGTCTGCATCTAGCTAGTTGAAGGTCCTTTTTTACATTGAGATGTTTTATTTATGTCGTAAAGGGTTTAAGATTTTTTTTTTAACAAGAAGCATCTTTATTAAATTATCACTTATGGTATAGGCAATCATACATTTATATAAATAAAAACAAACCATATTGACGCAGCCCCAGTTCCAAGCATTTTACATCACAGATTGTATTGACACCATTTGTTGCAAACATTATATAATCTACCCAGTCGTCAGTCATACTTTACTTAGCTCATTCAGATACTGCCTTCTTTTAAACCTCATTCCTCCCCTGTATGTGTTATTCCCACAGTTCCCATTTTTCCTGTGTAATTTGCTCCTACCCATTTATTAAGAATCCAATTCCAGCTGTTTTATCCCTGTTACTATATTCACTACTTCTAGTACAGTTAGTTTAGACTTTGATTTTCATTTTCTAGTAATTGCCTTTTTGGCAGATACAATTAGACTCAGCAAGGCCTTACTATGTCTAGGTAGTTCTGATTCTGTGTCGTAGCTCAGAAAAATCAATTCCCTTGTTACTCCAATGTACTCACCCAGAATCTCTTCAGAGTGATAGAGTAGTCTTCAGTTAATCTTTAAAGTTTGCCAACTCATTACACTCCCAGAAAAAGTTTCCTGTTACCTTTTTCTTCATCACACATCCAACATTTGCTTTCTACCTGAGGAAAAATTCTCTGGAGTCTACTTGGTGTATAAAATATCCATGTAAACATTTCCAAGCAAAAATCCTAAATCTTCTAGATTTTTTGCAGATCTGGGAGACAAATGTACATCCCCCCATTGTTTCTTTGTGAATTGCTTATCCAGTCTCTCTTCCCAATCCTTTCTAACTTCCTCTGACTGATTCTTATAGTTATCATGCAATATTTTGTATGCTGTACTAATTACTCCTTTTTAACAGCATGTTCTGTTCTAAATTCTACTAAAAACTTTACCAGTGCTGGCCTTTCGTTTAGGACCCCCCCCCCATTTCTTTCTCTTTTCCTATACTCTGCCTTCCCTATCGAGAACTGATATCCATCTGTAACCTGCAGTCCAAATAAATTCTTAGCATATTCCCGTTCTGTTACCTTTCCCTCACTAGTTATTTGCTCCCAATACCTTGGTACCTTTGCCAGTTTTATCCAATAAATTCCAGCCCCCTCTTGCCTATTGACTGTATCCCTAGTTGCAGTCATCCCTATCAGCAGAATCTCCTTTCTCCATTATCGTGTTGGCTTAGTTCTTAAAATACTTTCTGCTACTTTATGACTATTCTGTATGATGATTATTGTTCTACTTAAGTTCTGCATCCAAAATCGCAGCATCTCCTTGTTTCCTGAGCTTCTCCCCTATTTCATCATCATCCCTTTCCACTTTGAATTATAGGTTTCTGTTTATGCTATGTATAGGAGCCTTAACTGTGTAGCTGTGAAATACCCCTTCAAATCGGGCAATCCGACATTGCCTTGTTCTTTTGGAAGAATCCGCTTATCCCACTGACTTGCTATCTTCCACTCCCAGTTAAAATCCTTCTGCTCTTTATTAATTGCTGTCTACAACTTCTCATCTGGTTGATAAAAAATATGCCTGACCCATGTATAAGACTAAAGCATTTTAACTGCTTTTATCTTACTATCCATATTCATATAACAGAGCTTCCAATTTCTCAGTTTTTTATCATTTTTTGTTTAATCTCTTCCTATATATCCTTGGCAGCCACACCAGAATAATTTTTAATCCATACTCCTAAATACTTCATTTTATCATGTCTCCCATAAATATGGATATTACTGAACCAATTCATATGTGGGTACATAGTTTACCGCTATTGCCTTTGTTTTTAGCTTCATTCATTTTGTATCCTGAAAATATTTTAAACTGTCTCAGTGTTCCACAACACTGTAATGTCCTTTTCTGGTTTTATCAGGCATAAAATATCTGCAAATAGCTTTTCTCAGCTACCATACCAATTATATTCTTGAATTTCTGAGTCCCTTATTTTCTTTTCCAGTGGTTCTAAGTATAAAGAAAATAAAGTAGAAAGAGGACAACCCTGCCTGGTTCCTCTTCTCAAGCAGAAATTATCAGACAGGAACCCACCCACTTTAATTTTCACCTCTGATCCCTCGTATAGCCTCCTAATCAACATTATATTTTTTTTTAGGAAATATAAATGCTTCTATTGCCCTGCTCATAAAGTCCCAGCTTACTTAGTCAAATGCTTTCTCTGCGTCAAGACCGACCAACAACAGTGGTATTTTCTTAAATTCTGTTTCCCTCTGGATCATTAGTGTTCTGTTAATGTTGTCAAATGTTTGCCTTCCCACTACAAAACCACATTGATCCATATCTATCAGTTTTGGCATCACATTTGCAAGCTCGTGAAGGTTTTGACCTTACTTTCCCATCTAGGGTTCAAGATTAACCTCCTAAAGTTGTTTTGGACATCCTTGCAGAGACTCACTTTTCTGGGGTGCTTAATTGACTCCCAAGAAGAGAATGTCTTTTTTAGCTGAAGACTAAGTCCTTTCATACCAGATGGTGTTTTTGAAATTCTCCAATAAGAATGTCACGTCAGAGGCAATTCTTAAAAATTCTTGGATTGATGGCATCTGTGATTCTCTGGATACCACTGGCCCATCTTCACATGAGAGAAATTCATTGGTTATGTCCAAAATTGTTGAACCCAGCACCATCATTCTGTGGAATCCCAGTTGCTCGTGCTACCCTTTATCAGATGAGAATTAGAGTGGTGGAGAGAATACTTCAATATTAATCCAGGTCTTCTTTCTTTCCTCCAGTGGCAGTACAGTCTGTCCAGACAGGAGTCATCCGACTTTGCTTGGGGATTCCAGTGCAATCCACTTGGGCATCCAGGGATGCATGGAAGCACATCAGTATCAAGGAGATTTTAGCAGTAATTCACACCTTGAAAGTCTGCCACCACCTTTGGACTCCAGGTCCTCTTCTGGTGGTTATGGGCAAAACCACTGTGGCATGATACCTCAACAAGCAAGTGAGTACGAGACCTAATTCTCTGTGTCTGTTGGCAATGATAGCTTGGGAGTGGTCATCTCTGTATTCTCCAACTCTTCAGGTGTCATGCATCCTGTCAGAGTAGAACATTGTGGCAGACAGATTAAGTAGCTCCCGTGGGCAGACCCACATGAGTGGAAGCTCAAGGCAGTGGTATTCCTGGGTATAGTCCAGATAAGGGAAATGCCTCAAACAGATTTGATTGCTTCCTTTCAAAACAGACAGCTGGAGAAATTCTGATGTTCGTGTTTCACTGTTGCAGTCATGACTGTAGGGTTCTCCCTTGCCGGCAGGCAGTCCTCGGTTGGCCAGAATCCCAAAGTCTTGGTCCGGTGTCTGCTGCTCAGACATGCTCCCTGGCATAAGAGTGCCAGGAGTACAAAGCTGACAGCCGACGCCATGTTCTCTAGTCTTTCTTGCTGTGAGGTGATAGCAGTTCGCATTTGCCGGTCGGCTGACTCCTGACAATTTTTTCTAAACGACTTCAGTCCGAAGACTTTCTTCTCCTACGCGAAGCCAAGTACCCCATTGGGGAAACTTTTTTTCTTGCTCCAGTCCGATGTCAGAGAAAGTTAATAATTGTATTTCTTGTGGGAAGCAAATACCTCATAAGGATTTTCATTCTTACTGTATTCCTTGCTTAGGCCCTGACCACGACGTAGCTAGTCGTCGGTTTTGTGCTAGATTCAATCAACGTACGATTAAACGAAGGTACGATTTTGCATTTCATTACTTCGGTAGGCGTTTTAATTACAAAATGTCGTCTGATTCGGTTCCGGCTACGGGAGTTCACAAACGACGCAAGGATAAAGACAGGCCTCCGAGGTCCAAATCGGACGATATTGTACAAGCAGAGACAGCTTCAGGTTCGGCCGTTGTCAGTGAGGCGCTTTTGCAGCCTCTGTCGTCGGCCATTTCGGAACCGATGGCTGAAACTGACTCTCACGAGGAGCCAGCTAGGCCTTTGAATATTTCTGTTGCAGGACCTTCGGACAACGCTCCTTAGGATGGGTCCGGAGCCGCTGTGCAGGTACTGGCTTCCGAAGGGGTTTTCAGGCCTACTCATCTTCTAATAAAGGCAAAGACTCCTTCCAAATCAAAGACTACAGCCCAGGCCTCTTCTGATCTGGCACCCAAGTCTCAGAAACAATTACTTAAGATGGCGGAGGACTTACTTACTATGATTAGGGGTTCACATCCCCTCCAGAAGTGTATTATGACTCCTCTGATCAGGCTTCTGTTTCTTCAGTTTCTTCTTCTGACCAGGAATATTCTTTCCCTCCTTATGAGGATTCTGATGCTGAGGAATCCATTCCTTCAGCTTCTCCCCCTGAGGATTTCTCTTTTGGGGAAACTTTACATGAAATGAGGGAACATTTTCACTGGGAAGGACAGGAGTACTCTGAATCTAAGAAAAGACTTAGGGATTTTCTTCTTCCCCAACATAGACCCCTGGCTATCCCCCCTATTTTGGATATTGTGGATGATGCTTTTTCGGAGGCTAACTTAACTCCTGACTCTCTTCCTCCAGCTCCTGTGAAGCCAGCCAGATATTATAGGGTTCCTGATTCCCACCAGTTTTTATACAAGAATCCTACTGCTGATCCTGAAACCATTTCTCAGGGTCCTAAGGGGGTTAAGGCCGCTACTGCTAAAAAACCCCATTCCCACTGAGAAGGATTCCAGATCTTTAGAAAGATGGGACAAAAAAGTGTACACTTCTGCTACTTTATCTATTAGGGCTTTAAACTGTCAATTTCATATGCTGAAATACCAGCAATTTCTTCTGTCTGTTTTGAAACAAAAGCTAACTTCCATTTCTGCCTGTGCAGATGATAAGGAATTACATGATTTAATGCATGCCACTGAACAAGTTGGGAAGCATGGTTTACACTGTGGATTTGATGCCTTGGAGGCTTCTTGTAGGGCTGCTGCCTCTGGTACAGTCATTAGAAGGCATGCTTGGTTAAAGGAACAAAACTTGCCAGATCAAGTAAAAGCTAAGTTATTGGATGCTCCTGTTGAGCATAATGTTTTGTTTGGACCTAAGGCTGAAGAGGTGATAAAAGAAGATGGAGGACAAGGCAAAATCCATGCAAACGGTTAAAGATTTCTTGCAAGTACAGCCACACACATTTAGTAGGAATTGGCCTACAAAAAATTGGTCCTTTCCCAATTCAGACAGGCCTCGGAGGGTAGATACAGACGCTCCCGAGGAAGGCCTCAAACGCAAGCCTCTTATAGACCAAGACAGTGGACTGCTTCCACCCCTAGGGGAGGAGAGGACAGGCCGCAAGCTCATAGAAAATGGGCTCAATGACTCCCTCTGTTGGGCTGCAGGAGCTTCTTGCCTGGAAGCCCCTCTCGGAGGAAAACTTTCTCTTTTTCACCTAAATTGGACTCCTATAACCCCAAGACAAGTGGGTTCTGGATGTGGTTTCAAGAGGTTACAAATTCCATTTTCATACCCTACCAAGACCAAGCGGATGGCCGGATCTTCCAAAACATCAATGGTTAGAGGCCTTAAACCAGGTGGAAACTCTCTTGGCTATGAAAGCCATAGAACTGGTCCACTTTCAGAGATGGGACAAGGTTTTTACTCAAGGCTCTTTCTAGTCCCCAGAAAGCAAAATTCATGGAGACCCATTCTGGATCTGTCGGTCTTGAACACTTTTCTCGAAATACCAAAATTCAAGATGCTTACTCTACAGCAGCTACTTCCAGTGATGACCAAAAATGCATGGATGGTAACTCTGGATTTAAAGGAGGCATATTTACACATTCCCATCAGGCAGGAATGCAGAAAATACCTCAGGTTCAAGGCCGGATCGAGGCACTATCAATTCTCTGCACTGCCCTTTGGATTGTCTACTGCGCCCAGGGTCTTCACCAAATGCCTGGCTCCAGTAGTAGCTTATTGCAGACTCAAGGGAATTCAAATTTACCCTTATCTGGATGACTGTCTTATTCAGGCAGATAGCAAGGATGTCTTACTCCAGCATCTAGAATTTGTTCAAAATCTTCTCAAGTTCCTGGGATTCACTGAAAACATAAAGTCAAATTTGATACCCTCACAACAGATAACCTTTCTGGGTGCTTTTCTAAACACAACAACCCAGATGGCATTTCTGACATCCGAAAAACAATTACAGCTGGCTTCAACTTTCAAAACCTTGGCAACTTTAACTCGGCTATCTGCAAGGAAATTCCTGCAGGCTTTGGGTTACATGGCCTCCTGCATCCTTCTCGTACCATATGCAAGACTACATATGAGGAAAATACAGTGGTACCTAAAAAGTGTATGGTCTCAGCATTGCCACAGTTTAGACATACCGATCACCGTCCTGCCTTGTCTTCAAAAGGAATTCCTTTGGTGGTCCAAGGCATGTACTCTAAACATAGGAAAACCTTTCAGTCTGCCTCCAGCCACTCAGATACTAACCACGGACGCTTCAGATTATGCATGGGGAGCCCATTTTCAGGGCAGCTGTCAGCAGGGCCTTTGGACAAAGGATCAGAGGCACCTGCATATCAATTTAAAGGAAATGTTAGCCATTCAGAACGGTCTTTGGGCTTTCAGGAATCTTCTACAACCAGGACAGCTACTGATACGGACAGACAACACCACAGTTATGTGGTACATAAACAAGCAAGGGGGATCTCATTCCTATCCCCTTTGCAGACTAGCCATGAATCTATGGAACACAGCTCTAGCTTGCAAACTGGACCTTCAAGCTCAGTTTCTACCAGGGAAGCAAAACTGCCTGGCAGACAGTCTGAGCAGAAACCTGTCAGACCCACACGAATGGATGCTGGACACCGAAATATTTATTTATTTTTATTATTTTATTTTACATTTGTTTACCGGGTTAGTCCAACTGGATACATATCCATTTTCAGCAGAGACCCGGGGAGAAAAGCTCCACAGTCAAAACAAGACTTTAAGTTACATACAAGTGATTACATGATAACATGGTAGGAAAAAAACACAACTTGAACATGTCCATTTTCATAATAGATCCGAGGAGAAAATCTCCACGTAAAAAAAACAAGACTTTGATTTACATACATAACAAATTATTGGTATCATGGTAGGAAGAGACTTCAATTTAAGACATAGCTATACGTTAAGTATTCATGAGATATGTAGGTAAAAGAAATAGGGATGAACTAGACAATATTGAGGATTTAAATTCTAAGCTCAGAGGAGAAGGGCGAAGTTTTATCCATACATCGCTCATAGTGAATTATGAGGTGAAGGCAGTCGAGAGGAAATAGAGATCTTATAAACTTATTAATTGCATGGATCGAGTGGAAAAAGGAAAGAGAGAGATGGCATAGGGAAATAACATGGAGGGGATAGGGGATGTTTAGGACTAGTTTGGTTTAGTACAAGGACAAAGCCAGTGAGCTTTTTCAGGATGATTACAGCAGTCTGGGGATGTCCTCACATAGACCTCTTTGCATCCCACCTCAATCATCAACTACAGATTTTTTGCACCAGGACATTCCACGAACTAGCTTGGAAAGTGGATGCACTATCATTCAGTTGGAGAAACCTCTCAGGGTATGCCTTCCTGCCTCTACCTCTTCTCCCACTGGTGTTATTAAAGATCAAACAGGACAAGCCCAAGATGATAATTTTGCTGGCCCCAAATTGGCCTCGACAGTTTTGGTACCCAACACTGAAAAACCTTTGTCTGGAGCCCCCTTGAGTATTACCACAGACTCCGAGCCTTCTGTCCCAGCACCAGGGTCAGGTTCTGCACTCCCATGTCAAAACTCTCAGCCTGGTGGCCTGGTTAATCCAGTGTCTTTGATTCATTCTCTCCTACCCAAGCAGGTTATGGATGTCATTTTAGAAGCTAGACGTCCTAGCACTAGAAAATCTTATGCAGGAAAATGGAAAAGATTTTGCTCCTGGATGCAGGCTCAGGATTCAGATCCTCTTATTCCTAACATTCCTCTGATTTTACTTTACCTGACAGACCTCTTACATAAGGGTCTCTCTTTCTCTTCCATAAAGATCCATGCCTCTGCTATTTCTGCTCATTATAATACAGACCCTCCAATCTTTTCCCATCAGCTCATGAGACAGTTTCTCAGAGGAACTAAGAACTTTAAGGCCCCCTAGATCTCCACCCATTCCTGCCTGAGATCTCAACTATGTTTTGGAAAAACTCACCTTACCTCCTTTTGAGCCTGCTGCCACATCTGACATCAAGTTTTTATCTTGGAAGACCGCCACCCTGTTAGCTCTTACCTCTGCCAGGAGAATTTCAGAGTTGCAAGCTCTCATGGCTGTGGAACCTTATATTATTTTTCATCTAGACAGGGTGTCGTTAAGGACTAATCCTACTTTCATGCCTAAGGTGGTTTCCAAAGTGGCTTTAAATCAAACTATTCACTTGCCAACTTTTTTCCCCAGTCCTCAAAATAAGGGGGAGAGGATCTTGCATTCCTTGGATGTACACAGACAACTACGTTTTTACCTGGACAGAACCAAGGACATCAGGAAATCAGAGCAATTGTTTGTTTCTTATGCTTCAAGTTCCCAAGGTAAAGCCATTTCAAAACGGACCATTTCTAAATGGATTGCTCATGGAATCAGATTTTGCTATTCACACCATGGAAAGCAAATCCCAGGGAGTATAAGGACTCACTCTACCAGAGCTGCTGCCACTTCAGCTGCCTTCCTCAGGGAGTTCCTACCAAAGACATTTTGGAAGCTGCAACTTGGAGTTCAGTGCATACTTTTTCCAAGCACTACAATCTACCTCTCTACTCTAAGTCTAGGGCAGGCTTTGCTTCTGCTGTCTTGCAGGGCCTTTTAGCCGCCCCCTCTACTTTATGACCACCTCCCTTTTATTCTGCTTTGGAATTCAACCCTACAGTCATGACTGCAACAGTGAAACACGATGAACATAGTACAGTTGTGTACACTTACCATAAATGTAGATGTTCGAGTGTCTTCATTGTTGCAGTCTGGGTTACCCTCCCTCCTGTCCCCTCTTATTTTTTCTTTTGTGTGGTTCCCTTCTTCACCCTTCTTTTGAGGTGTATTTACAAAGGGTATGGGATCTTACTCATTTTGGAACACCTGACATCTGGGGCAAGAAAATCTGGAGAACATGGCGTCGGCTGTCAGCTTTGTATTCCTGGCGCTCTGACGTCAGGGAGCATGTCTGAGCAGCCAACGCCGGACCCAGACTTTGGGATTCTGGCCGACCGAGGACTGCCTGCCGGCAGGGGAGAACCCTACAGTCATGACTGCAACAGTGAAGACACTCTAACATCTACATTTATGGTAAATGTACACAACTGTACTTTCCAGCCATCCTTCCAACCATGGTTGGAGAACCATGGATTCCCAGGATACTTCTGAAATTTCAAATGGAAATGCCAGATGTCATTGTAGTGATCCCCACTTGACTTGGACAGTCTCGAGTATCCACAAACTTCCTCACATGCTGGACCTGCTGACACAGTCTCAGGGGTGACTGGTGTTCCCCTATCTGGAGAAACTTCATTTGTCATAATGGATGATTCAGTCTTGACTCCATTTAAGCACTTGTTACATGAGGATGTGCAGCAGGTGTTGGAGGCCAGGAACCGTGCTACTAAACAAATCTTGTGTTTACAGATGAATGAGGTTTTCCAAGTGGTGTCTAAATGGAGACAGATGGTCTGTTGAGGTTCATGTCCTTGTGTGAGCTACTTCAGGATGGGGGGTACTGACAAGGTATAAATAGCCACAGTACCCTGTCTAAGGGGGTACTGGCAAGGTGTAAATAGCCACAGTGTCCAGTTGCCCTGCATTTTCTGAGATTTTATGTTGCTGAACCTTTCTATGCATATGCAAGATGCTATATCTCAAGATTACAATCTATCTTGTCTTCTAGAATTAAATTGTTCAGACTGCTCTCTTTCTCTGGGCCTTCAGCCAAATGATGACTACAGTATACATTGTTCTGAATGTCAGGTATCACTTGAGTTACTTCACTGGACCTTGAAAATTTGGTGAATTCTGCAGAACCTGGAGTACACCTTGTGTTGCCTAAATCATCGTACTAAAATTTTTTGTGCTCTACAATTCTCAAAAACAGTTGCTTAACAGCAATCTTTCTAAACTTGTGCATATTAATGAGGTACTCCCTTATTTTCTGTTTAGCATTCTGGAGTTGCTCCTTTTCTTGTTCTGAGAGATTCCCCCCATTTTTCAGTGCATTTGTCAGTCCTGCTAAATAATTCTTGTTACTTCTTAACCATATCTCCATTTCCTTTATTTCCACCCTAGTTTTAAACTCAAATTTAGTTTTATCCCACTCCCTGGCTATATTCTTAGAAGAAAATTTTTATCCTCTGTAGTAGCTCCTGAATTTATTCCAAAACCCATTCCTTAAATTCCTCTCTTTTCAGCCGATAGGTGGGAAAGCGCTAGTGTGTCATTTTTATTTCATACCCTTGCTTTGTTATTGGGTACGTTTCGAGACCTTCAATTAAATGCACATGTTCCTGTGAGATATAAATTCTATCTAGCCTAGCCCAGTTGTATCTTGGAGAATATGTAAATTCACTCCAAACTCCTAGTACTGAATGCACATCTTCCATGCCAAACGTTTTCATAAAGGTCTTCAAAAATCTACCCTTCTTTGTTATATTTTCCCTTCTAGGCTCCCCCAGACACATCTTCACTGTTGCAAACCAAATTCTAGTCTCCATTTATAAGCAGTATTCCTTGCTCAAAGATGGTTATTTCTCCCAGAATTTTCTTAAGCTCCATTATAGCAGTTTTAGGTGGAATGTAAATGCATGCTAGTATAATCCTCATCCCTTGTCAGTAGACCCTTAGTACTATGTATCTTCCATTATTATCTTTTCCCCTCTTCTATCACTGTTGGAGCTTCTCTTGCAATTAATATAAGTACATCTCTTTTCGTTTGCCCCATATGTACCACTGAATAACCATCATGAAAACCTTTCTTTATCAAATTCACATGTTCAGTTCTTTCCAGGTGTTTCCTGTAACATAGCTATTTGCACTCTACATTTTAATATGGTTCTCTACTCTTTCCTTTTTATATTTGTAAGACCATTCAGATTGAAAGACATTACAGAAAGCATAATTTTCTTATATAGTTATTGTTACCATGTTGTATGTATAACTGCTTTTTTGTTAAATGTCTAGTTCCAACTTTTATGTTGCATGCTTATACTGTATGGCAGGTTGGTCTTTCTATACAGTTCTAGTCTTCTAGTGACATATAAACCAGACACAAAATTGTTAAGGATAGTAAAGATACCTTGTTTACCAGAAAAAGCCTTTATAATAATCAATATTCTTTTTTATTTACATGCTTTGTAATGTTATTGGATAATACCTAGAGTCTTAACCCAGTCATTCCCTTGTGCAAGCATGGGAAAAAGCACGCTGATTTTTCTTTTGTCATACTCTCTTAACCAAACCCCCCTTCTCCTTTTTTTTACATTGCAGTGCCTACATTTCTTAAAACTGAACAAAGAAAAGCAAACAAAAGCACCTGTTTATATTAGTATCCCCATTGCATTTCAGAAAAAAACTGAGAAATTGTTTTTCTTATCTTTAAAGCTATCCCAGCTGGGAAAACCCCTAATTGCTTTGAGAACAATATGTCCTAGCCAAATTCTGTTTTCTTTTTCCCCTCACCCAATCTTCTTCCACCCAACTGTCTCCAGTTTCTCTTTATCAGATTGTCTGCATGGAAACATGAGAACTAGACAGCCAGTTTCTGTTTATCAGATTGTTCCTATGGAAACATGAAGACCAGCTGCAGCATTGCTACTAAGTATACATACATTTGCTAGAAAAAAAGCCACATACTCAATATTCTTTCATTTACTTGCTCTTTCTTAAAACTAATCAGTCTCATGTCGTTAATCCAGTCATTTCCTCATGCAAGAAAGAGAAAAAAGACATTCATTTTTAACTGTCATGCTTTTTTTACATTGCATTGCCTTTATTTCTCAAAACTGTACAAGAAGAAAGAATAGGGGAGAAAAAAGAAGAAAAAAAAACCCAGCACCTGTGTACAATCCCCATTACACTTAAAATGGCATGCAAAGAAACCATACACCACAAATACAGTACTGTTAAGATAAGAAAATGTTATGTTAAGTTGCCTATCTCGCCTTCATTCTTGCTGGTTGGGTTCGGAGCCGATCCTCGGCTCTGACTGTCATCTTCAAAAGCTCGAAGCGCCCTATATCCCATGATGCCTGGCGCTAGAAACCCAGATCTTATTTGCCACTTCGGCTATGAGGTTGTTCTGCTGGCTCAGGTCGTATAAAACTTTATTATCTTTTTTCTGTCATAAAACTGTTAGTTTTAGTTTAGAATTAGTCATTTAGTTTAAACTGTTGTGTTGTAGCTAATCCTCATTACTTTTCCTCAGAAACTCGTTTAAATTAGAGTTTCCCCTCCCCTCCTTCTTAGTCTTCCCTCAGAAAGGTTCTCCGTTTAAGTTAGAGGGTAACCTTTCTCTTTATCATCTTAAAAAAAAAAAAAAAAAACTTTTTCCTTTATTATCACAATTAGTTGTTTAGTGATAGTTAACTAGAGATGTTATGTGATCCTATCTCGCCTACATTCTGTACTGATGGGTTCGGAGCTGATCCTCTGCTCCGACTTGGCACGCTATACTATAGAGCGAAGTCTCTTATTGGCTGAGCTATTCTATATCCCAGGATGCACCACCACCAATTCCCCAGATCTAGTTTGCCGCTTTACAAGCTAAGACGTGGTCTCTGACTTGGCTGAGCTAAGTGTTTATTTTCTAAGATTTTTCTGTCAGGAAATTTCTTAAATTTGACCCAAAAGCTGTTTTAACAGCTATCGTTGTGGTTTGAGTGACTTTTTGTGATTTTTTGTGGTAATTTTGTCTTCAGGGAAAGGTTTCCGTTTAAGTAGAGGGGCCTTCCCCTAGCGCATGAGTCTTTTGTGTCAGTTGTGGTGCCTTTTTGGTCCTTTTAGTTGGTCAAGTACCCGTTTGTAGTTAGAGGGTTCTTGAATCTGCTGTATTTGAGTTTTTTTCTATTAGTGTAGTAATAGAGTTGGGCATTGCCTTATTCTTCCATTCTACTTTAGTGTGTAGTGACTGTGTACAATTATGTGTAAAGAACATAGACCATCTGGGTTTAAGAAATGTACCTGTTGCAGTTACAAGATGTCCATTACCGACGATCACTCCTTATGCGTGTATTGTTTAGGCCCCAAACACCTTCAGGAGTCTTGTAGCGTTTGTCACACTTTTTCCTCTCGGGTCCTCCAAGAGAGGAAAAATAAATTGATTTTAAAAGGGATTATCAAACCTAGTTTTGAGGAGGCTTTATCTTCCTCCTCTTCTCCCTCTAAGAAAAAGAAATCGTCGGCTCCGACCAGCCCGTCGGAACCGACCTCTAAGAAATCTCGGCAGGCTTCTCCATCAGCTCCACGGACTTCGGAGCCGAGGGTGGAATGGTCTGCCTCGATGCCTCCAGCCTAGACTCCTCTGGCTTCGGAGCCGACGGCTGGAGCTTCGAGAGGCGGGTCACCTTCATTGGCTCCGCTGATTTCGGAGCGATGAGAGTTGCCCGCTCAGACTCTTCCCCTTCGGCGCCGAAGACCTCTTCGGCACCGAGGGAAATTACAATGGAGTCTCCTTCAGCACCGGTTTTGATCGAGACAATTCGGAGCCGGTCCCCCAGTCCTTCGGAGCCGGTGGAGAAGTCTACTCGGACCCGTTCAGTCTCCTCCCGGTCTTCCAAGATGTCAGATTCGGACATTGACAGGGTGCTCCAAAGGCTGTTTCAGTCTCCAGTCTTCCAAAAGTTAGTTTCGGCTCCAGCCCAGTTGGCTTCGGAGCCGATGGTCCACCCTTTAGCCTTGGTTCCTCCTCCAACAGCCTCGGCACCATTGGAGTCGGTGCTGGTGGAGCCGATGGAGGTTTCCGGGTCGGCTCCGACCCTTACTCCTACCCCGGCCTTCGGGTTGGAGTTCGGTACACGGACCTCTTCGGTCGGGCCCGGGGGTGACGCTTTGGGACAGATGTTTTTGGTTCCGAGCCCCTCTCTCGGTGCGTCGGCTGCGGGAGTGCCGTCTGCTGCTATGGCTTTGGGGGACGGACCTTCCCAGGATTCTGGGGGTCCGGCCTTTAGAGCCATGAGGAGTGCTTTGGCCAAATCTTCTTTGGCTACCTCCACCGTCTCCCCGGCACCTTCCCTAGGCACGGAGACTGGTTCCTTTGTAGTCCCCCTGTCTCAAGACAGCGGAGCCCTGGGGCCTGAGGTCACCCCCATTGGGGGTCTCCCTCTTCCTGGCGGTCCCTCTGAAGAGTCTTCAGAGGAACCCCCAAGGAAAAAACAGTGCAAGAGGAAGCACGTCGACTCCCCTGACGAGTCTCTCACCTCGGACACTGATCTTGATGATGCGGAAGGGTCCCCCAAGTCGTCCTCGGATGATGTCTCCTTTGCGGACATCTTGGAAGTCCTCAAACAACAAGGCGGCTGGCAGACCAAACCCCCTTCCTCTGACGAGTCGGTGTTCCTCAAGGCCTTCGGGGCTCAGGCCTCCGCCTCCTGGGTGTCTCCGCCCTTCGATGAGCTCCTAGATTTGATCTCTCGAAGGGAGTGGGAACATCCAGATTCTGTGGAACCGGTGCCTGCTCGCCCTAACAAATTTTTGTCAGCGCCCCCGGAAAAGGAATTTCTCACCAAGGGTGTGGCTGTAGATGCCCTGGTGGTGGCATCTGCTACCCAGCAAGATGTGGCAGAGGCTTCGACGTCCGTCCATCCTCCTAATAAGGAGTCTAGGAGCATGGACCAGTACAGGAAGCGCACCCTTACTTCAGCAGCCTTTACCTTAAGGTCTCTGAATTACCTGACGCACTTCACTAGACTTCAGAGGGATCTGATCAAGGAACTCTCAGATACCCTCTCTGGTAACCTACCTGAGCAGTTGGCCCAGACGGTTGGCTCTCAGTTGGCTACTCTCTTGTCGATATCGAACTCGTCCATGAGGCTCATTTCGTATGCAGAGGGGACGAGTAGAGCGGCGGGTATGGGTGTTGCTCTACGGAGACAAGCCTGGCTCCGCCTGTGTCATTTTGCGGAGGCCTTCAAGTCTTCCTTTGCCGACGCTCCCTTTGATGGGTCCTCTTTGTTTGGACCCAAGGTAAAGGACACCTTGACCCGCTGTGAACAAGAGGGTAAGACTTTGACTGCCGTAGGGGCACGGTTTTCCTCTCCCTTTCGGCCTTATCCCAAGGCTAAAAGAGGAGGGAAAATGTGGTTCCGTAAATCTCAGAAGACTTACCCCTCACAGCAGGACGATCCCCCTTCTAGAGGCAGAGGAGGGGGAAATGTTTCAGGAAGACGCCGTCCCAGAGGTGGCAGAGGCCCCTGCAACACTGGAGACCGCGAGTCCTTTCGTGGCTCTTCAACCTTTCAGCATCCCTGAAGGATTGCCCGACTGCTCAGCTCCGGAGCCAGTCGGGGGGTCATTTTTCGATTCACCTAAAGGCCTGGGAGAGTATCACTCGGGACCGATGGGTGCTCCGAATCATCGCTGGAGGTTACGTCATCCCCTTTTCGCACCCCCCCCCCCGCCATCCAGGAAAATCCCGGACCCGCCACCCAGTCAACGGGATATTGCAGCCATCGAAATTTCAAAGCTGCTTCAAAAAGGAGTCAGCCAACCGATCCCCGTAGACTAGACCTGATTAGGGACTTACTCAAAATTCTTTTTGGTGCCAAAAAAGACCGGGGACTTGAGGCCCATTTTGGATCTCAGCAACCTAAATCGATCAGTCAAGAAGTCCAAGTTCCGGATGGTCACCTTACAATCCATTCTCCTGCTTCTGGAGAAAGGTGTTTGGATGTGCTCCATAGATCTCAAGGACGCCTATTATCACATTCTGGTAGATCAGGCGTCCAGGAGACATTTGCGCTTCAGCCTGGGAGATGGTCATTTCCAGTTCTGCGCACTGCCCTTTGGTCTCACCACAGCCCCCAGGGTGTTCACCAAATGTTTGGCGGTGGTGACTGCTCACCTGAGGAGTCTAGGATTCCAGGTGTTTCCGTATCTAGACGACTGGCTCCTAACTGCCACCTCCAGGCATCTACTACTACAGAACCTAGCAGCCACTATATCTCTAGGCACCTCCCTAGGAATCACCTTCAATTGGGCAAAGTCTGTGTTGCTGCCATCTCAGCGCATACGGTTTATCGGGGTAGACATAGACTCAAAGCAAATGCGGGTCTATCTTCCTACAGAGAGAATAGAAACATTACAATCTCAAGTCTGAGCATTGCTTCTCAAACGCCGAGCCCCAGTAAGGATGGTCCTACAACTGTTGGGTTCCATGTCGGCTACTGTTCTCCTGGTCCCCTTAGCAAGATTGCACATGAGGATTCTCCAGTGGCTCCTGTCGGTCCAGTGGTCGTATCAGGATCTTCCTCTCAGTCACCGCATTATAATCACGGAGACGTGCAAACAGGACCTCCGTTGGTGGCTTCTCTCCTCCAACCTGGATCAGGGACGACCCTTCGTTCCTCCTCCTCCAGTGGCCACTTTGACTACGGACGCCTCCCAGACGGGGTGGGGGGGACATTACCTGGGCAGATCAGTCCAAGGCAAGTGGCACCCCGACGAGAGTTCCCTACACATCAACATACTGGAAATGAGGGCGGTGCTTCTATCGCTTCAAGCACTACACAGCTACCTCCCCCAGGGTATGATTGCCATTCAGTCTGACAACATGTCAGTAGTCTGGTACTTGAACAAGCAGGGAGGGACCAGGTCCTACCCCCTTTGCAGAGAGGCCATGAAAGTATGGAATTGGGCTGTTGCAACCAACCGTTTCTTGGTAGCAACACACATTCCGGGGAGATCCAATGTGATAGCCGACAGACCGAGCAGAACCATTCTCTCCCCGCACGAGTAGTCTCTGAACGACAGAATAGCATCTCAGATCTTCAGAAGATGGGGAACTCCTTGTTGCGATCTCTTTGCAACTCCCCTCAACACGAAATGTCTTCAGTTCTTCTCTCACCCCGGTTCCGGGGGGGTTTCCCAAGGACGCCCTAGTCCAAACTTGGCCCACCGGCCTACTGTACGCCTTTCCACCGGTTCCCCTTCTTCCCAGGGTGATCCAGAAAGCAATTCACTTGCAGTGCAAGATGATTTTAGTTGCCCCATATTGGCCTCGTCAAGTCTGGCTGACATTTCTTTGGAAATACGCACTGGACGGTCCATGGTTCCTGGACCAGGTTCCAGATCTCTTGATCCACCAGTCGGGACAGCTTCACCAGTCCCTTCACTCACTGAGGTTAACAGCTTGGCTCCTCCACTTCCGACTATAGTCAGGAACCAGTTTTTGGACTCAGAAGTCATACATATCTTGTCCTCGGCCCACAAGAATTCGACTAAGAAGATGTATAATAGTAAATGGAAGAGATTCGCCATTTGGGCCCAACTCCAGGGATTAGATCCCATTACTGCCCCAGTGGCTGAAGTTTTGAAATTTTTAGCTTCCTTATTCAATCAAGGTTCTTCGGTCTCCACCATTAAGGTTCAATTAGCAGCTATTTCTAATTTTCATGAAAGTATTAGACCCACCTTTGATGAGCAATAAGTTGTGTAAAGCCTTCATGAAAGGTGCTGGGCTGCTACGTCCTCCAATTTCTCATCCTGCTCCACCGTGGGATCTTAATTTCGTATTAGGTGCTTTGACCTCTTCCCCCTTCGAACCGGCAGCAACTTCTGACTTGAAATTTCTTTCCTGGAAGACTGCCTTTTTGGTGGCAATTACATCAGCCAGAAGAGTTTCGGAACTTCAAGCCCTAT
Source organism: Protopterus annectens (assembly GCF_019279795.1). Classification (NCBI taxonomy): domain Eukaryota; kingdom Metazoa; phylum Chordata; order Ceratodontiformes; family Protopteridae; genus Protopterus; species Protopterus annectens. The sequence continues at coordinate 121,848,931 of NC_056727.1, forward strand.
GTGTCAAACCGCCGTACCTGGTTTTTCACAAGGATAGAGTATCCCGTAGGCCTAATCCATCATTTGTTCCCAAAGTTTGTTCTAGTTTTTGTCTTCAACAGTCTTTGGAACTTCCAGTTTTCTTCCCCAACTACTCAGACAGAGCAGAATATATCTTCCACTCATTGGATGTTCACAGACAATTGCGTTTCTACTTAGGACGCACCAAACCCGGAAAACAGATCAGTTGTTTGTGTCCTTTTCAGACAATAAATTGGGCAAAGCCGTCACAAAGGTCACTATTGCCAAGTGGATCAGAGACTGTATCAGTCATATTTATTTTCTTTCTAATAGGAAGCTTACAACCACTGTGAAAGCTCATTCTACAAGGGCTATGGCTACTTCAACAGCCTTTCATTCCAAGCTTGCCATTAGTGACATTTGTGCTGCGGCTACCTGGTCCTCTCCTCACACCTTTATTTCTCATTACAAATTGGATGTGGCATCTCGGGGGCGAGCTTCCTTCGGTTCCACAGTTCTCAGGAGTGTTTTCCAGTGAGCCACCCAGGAATCAGGTGCTAGGGACGCTGTCCCATCAGTACAGAATGTAGGCGAGATAGGATCACATAACATCTTTTAGTTATGTACTTACCATAACTTTAGATGTTTGGGATCCATCTCGCCTACATTCCTAATAACCCACCCTCCTTCCCCCTGCCTTGGAGATCAGAAGAGACCGGACAGTTCGAGTTCAACCGTTTCATCTTGAAACATCTGGCAATGTTATATCAACAGTACATGTGTGTGTGCATGTGTGCGGACAAACGAGATCTGGGGAATTGGTGGTGGTGCATCCTGGGACATAGAATAGCTCAGCCAATAAGAGACTTCGCTCTATAGTATAGCGTGCCGAGTCTGAGCCGAGGATCGGCTCCGAACCCATCAGTACAGAATGTAGGCAAGATGGATCCCAAACATCTAAAGTTATGGTAAGTACATAACTAAAAGATATATACCTTGCTTGTAGTTTTGGTTGTGGTAACTGTAGTGTGTAATTCTTAGTGCTTAGTTACCTTAACTTTTTCTGTGTGTGTGTTCTTTGTTCCTTGGTTTTTCCTTCAGGATGTCCAAGGATCCTAAGCTGTCTGGATTCAAGAAGTGTGACTCATGCTGTCAGAAGATGTCTCTGACAGATTTTCACACTTCTTGTGTTTATTGTCTGGGTGCTGTGCACCTGCAGGACTCTTGCTCCATTTGCCATGCTTTCAGTCCAAGAGTCCTGCAGGAGCACAAAAATAAGTTGATCCGGAGGGGTTTGCTTAAGCCCCAAGATTCACCGGCTAAGGCTCAGCCTGTGAAATCTTCCAGGCCACCTAAACCTTCGGCTCCCAGTTCGGAGCCATTGTTGGGTGAAGCTATACCATCTATCTCGGCTCCTGCTGGAACCAAAGTTCCTCCCTCCCAGTCGGCTCCGACATGTTCCTCGGAGCTGTCTGAGAGTCTAAAAAGATCCAGGTCTCCTTCTCTGGAGTCTATACGTTCGGCTCCGAGATCACCAATGCTCCAGTCTGAGCGTAGTCATTGCTCATCCCACTCTTCTCGGTCCTCAAGACTTTCGGACCATGACTTGGAGAGAGTGGTCAGTAGGCTGTTAAAATTGCAGGCCCTAGCCAAAATGCTGTCCAGCCCCCCTCATCAGGTGTCTGCTCCGTCCACGTCTGTAGATATTCCTCCTCCAACTCATCCTTTGAGCTCAGAGCCGGAATGTGTTGGGGATAGAGTCGTGGAACCGTTGGCTCTGATACCTTCTCCTTCGGTTCCGTCGTTGGCTCCGATCCCTTCCATGGTACCATCCCTGGAGGGATCTGGGCGCTGGGACTCCCTCTTTGGCTCCGAGGGGGCGAGTGACATTGGACCCTTGTCTGACCCTGCTCTCCCCCTCGGAGCTTCGGCTCAGGTGAGCTTGGCTCCCACATCTGCCTCGGTGCGGGGAGGGATTCTGGTTTCTTCGGAACCGGAGCCCTCTCTGCGTCTGAGCAGGGATGCCTTTGAGGTGATGAGTGTACTGCCCCCCCCCCCGAGTCAGTCCCACGATTGACCCCATCGGCTCCTCCCCCTAGGGTGCCTGCGTCAGCCTCTGCCCCTCTTCCAGATCCCAAGCGTGGGGATCCAGCGCTCCAGGACACCCCTTTGGGTGTATCTTCCTCTTCCGAGGCCTCCCCTGATCATTCAGAGGAGCCACCCCGTAAGAGGAAATGCAAGAGGAAGCATGTTGGCTCCCCTGAGTCTGTCGCATCAGATACCGACTTAGAGGGTTTGGAAGGGTCCCCAAGATCCCCCTCTGAAGATGTCTCCTTCTCGGACATCCTTGAGATGCTTAGGCAGAGGGGGAACTGGACTGCCCTAAGCCCTTCCGAGGCTGAGTCTGTATTTCTGGACGTGTTTGGATCCCGATCTTCCACCTCCTGGGTGTCTCCACCTTTCGACCTACTGATGTCTGTGGTGGCTCGGAAGGTGTGGTCAGCTCCAGATTCAGTGGAACCGACCCCCAGAAGACCTGCCAAATTCTTTACTGCACCACAAGACAAACAGTTTTTGACCAAAGGTGTCCCCATTGATGCCATGGTGGTAGTGGCGGCCACAAAGAAGGAATTGGCAGAAACTTCCTCTGTCCATCCCCCTAACAAGGAGCCCAGGACGATGGACACATATGGGAAGTGGATGTTTTCTTCAGCGACCTTTTCCATGAGGTCCCTGAATTATTTGTGCCACTTTACCCGTCTTCAAAGGGATCTCCTTAAAGAGCTTGGAGATACCCTTCAAGATCCATCAGCGGAGGGGGCCCAGGCTAAAGCAGCCTCCCAGCTGGCGATTCTTAATTCAGTGGTAAACTCCTCCATGAGGCTCATTTCATATGCAGCCGATGGTGCAAGTAGAGCCGCAGGCACAGACGTTGCCCTAAGGAGACACGCTTGGATGCGGCTATGTAACTTTGTGGAACCCTTCAGAACGTCTTTCACTAACACCCCTTTTGATGGTTTCTCTCTCATTGGATCACAAGTGAAGGACACCCTTACCAGGTGTGAGCAGGAAGGCAAGACTCTGTCTGCCGTAGGAGTCCATTTTTCCACTCCTTCCAGACCATACCCTAAGGGTCAGAAGAGCGGAAAGATGTTCCGAAAATCCCAGGGAGCCTTGCCGGACACATGTGGTGAGTTCCCATACAGGGGCAGAGGAGGGAACAATAATAGACGCCGCCCTCGTGGCAGAGGGGTTCTGCAAAAAAAGGGCAGCAGAGAATCCTTCTCTGAAAAGCCCTTCCAGAATCCCTGAAGGGATGCCCGGCTGTCCACCTCTGGTGGCAGTTGGGGGAAGATTATTGCTGTACCCAAGAGCCTGGCAAGACTTAACACAAGACACATGGGTACTGTCTGTTATATCCGGAGGCTACAGAATTCCCTTTATTCACACCCCTTTAAGGTCAAACCCCCAATCTAAGGGACCAAGCAGTTCAAGAAGTCACAAAACTGCTAAGAAAAAGAGCCATCCAACAAGTCCCAGCAGACCAACAAGGATCTGAAATTTACTCGAGGTTCTTTTTGGTACCAAAAAAGACAGGGGACTGGAGACACATTCTGGATCCCAGCAGACTGAACAGGTCTGTACATAGAACGAAGTTTCGGATGGCCACGCTACAGTCCATTTTACCCTTCCTGGGTCAGGACGATTGGATGTGCTCTGTAGATCTTCAGGATGCGTACTACCACATCAAAATGGACAGACGCTTCAGAAGATTCCTACGCTTCTGGCTGGGAGCCAGCCATTATCAGTTCAGAGCTCTGCCCTTTGGTCTCACAACAGCCCCCAGGGTGTTCAAATGTATGGCAGTAGTTACCGCTCACCTGAGACGGTAAGGATTCCAGGTGTTTCCATATCTAGACAACTTGGCTCCTCACTGCTACCACCAGGCATCACCTTCTACGAGCCAAAGACTGCATTATCGAGACTTGCTCCAGGCTAGGTATCACAATAAATTTTGAAAAGTCTAATTTGTCGCCCTGTCGATCTATCACCTTCATAGGTGCAAACTTAAATACCAAAGACATGTCAGCGAGCCTTCCACCAGACAGGATATTAGTGATTTGCCAACATGTGAAGATTCTATTAGCATGCAAAAGAATTCAAGCCAGGTTTGTCCTCAAAACTCTGGGTCTCATGGCAGCAGTGATCATACTCGTCCCTCTAGCTCGTTTTCACATGAGGATTCTCCAGTGGCTTCTTTTCACCCAATGGTCCTTCCAGCAGCTTCCCATGTCTTACAGGATTTTGATCACACAAGCATGCAAGAAGCACCTTGCCTGGTGGATGGTCTCCGCATCACTGTCCCACGGCAGACCATTTGTACTCCCCCCTCCAGTTGCTACGGTGACTGCGGATGCCTCCCTGATCAGGCGTGGGGGGTATTATCAGGGCAGAACAGTTCAAGGCACCTGGCAACCTCACGAGTACCATCTGCATATAAACGTCTTGGAGATGAGGGCCATGCTCTTAGCGTTGCAAGCTCTTCAAGACTCTCTTCCTACTGGGACCATTGCAATTCAAACGGACAATATGTCAGTAGTGTGGTACATCAACAAGCAGGGCGGAACCAGGTCCTACCCCCTATGTCGAGAAGCACTCAGACTTTGGCAGTGGGCGATCTCTTCCCAGCGGTTCCTGATCACAACGCACATCCCTGGGAGGTCCAATGTCATAGCAGACAGACTGAGCAGAGCAGTTCTCATGCCTCACGAGTGGCCTCTGAATCAGGTAGTTGCAGACCAAATCTTCTGCAAATGGGGTTAACTTTGCTGTGACCTTTTTGCAACTTCCTTCAACAGCAAGTGCAGCAATTTCTTCTCTCTCCTTCCACTTCCCGGACATTCCCCCAGAGACGCTCAAGTCCACGGTTGGCCTCGGGAACTTCTTTATGCATTCCCTTATTTTCCCCTAATGCCGAAGCTAATACAGAAAGCTACCGTATTGGGCTGCAAAATAATCCTCATTGCTCCTTACTGGCCTCGACAAATATGGTTCCTGTTCCTGCATCGCCATCTTCTCGAGCAGCCTTGGACTCTGGACCTAGTTCCAGACCTCCTGATTCATCAATCAGGCGGGCTGCACCAATCCCTATGATCTCTCCAGCTCACTGCTTGGTTGCTCCACTTCCAACTTTAGCCAGGCTTCCAGATATCTCCCCCTCTGTGCATGAAATCATTTTGCCATCGCACAAGTCTACGACTAGAAAATCTTGCGCTAGTAAGTGGAAACGTTTTTCTTCCTGGGCAGAGGCTGAGAGTATAGACCTCTTTTCAGCCCCTGTACACCACATTTTAGAATTTCTTGCGGAACTCTTCCATGCTGGGTCCGCTTCCACTATGATTAGAGTTCAGTTAGCTGCAATTTCAGATTTTCACATTGGCCTGTCAGAAAACAATATCATGTCTCATAAGCTATGTAAAGCCTTTCTCAAAGGGACCACTCTGCTCAGGCCCCCAATGAAAGAGATCCTCCACCACCGTGGGATCTGAATTTGATTTTAGCTTCTCTAATTTTGCCCCCTTTCGAACCTGCAGCTTCTTGCTCCTTGAAGTTCTTATGTTGGAAAATCCTTTTTCTGGTAGCTATTACTTCAGCCAGAAAAGTTTCGGAACTTCAGGCTCTTTCTATCCATCCTCCGTACCTCGTGTTCCACAATGACAGGATTGCTCTCAGGACTAATCCTTCCTTCCTAAGGTCTCTTCAGAGAATAACGTAAGTCAGTCCATAGACCTCCCTGTGTTTTTTCCCAACCACTCCAACAGGGCGGAATATAAGTTGCATCAGTTAGATGTTCACAGGCAACTACACTTTTATTTGCATAGAAATAAGGACATTAGAAAATCGGACCAACGTTTCCTCTCCAAAGTAACCTTATCCAGATAGTTGACTTCTATCATCACATTTATATATCCACTGAGGAATAAAGAATTGCCAGTCAAACCAAAAGGTCACTCCACCAGAGCTTTAGCCACTTCGGTGGCTTTTCAGGCTAGGTTGCCCATGGAGTCTATTTGTGCTGCGGCTACATTAGCCAACCCGCATACTTTCATCTCTCATTAAAAGTTGGATTTGGTTTCTAGGATCAGTGCTGATTTTGGTTCCACTGTTCTGAAGAGTCTGTTCCGATGAGCCACCGAGGACTTTAGGTGCTAGGGACGCTGTCCCAATCAGCAAGAATGAAAGCGAGATAGACAACTTAACATAAAGAAGTTATGTACCTACCATAACGTTCCATGTTAGTTGTCGTCTTCTTGCCTTCTTTCTTGCGTCCCACCCTCCATTCCCCTATCCTAGTGGACCGAGAAGAGTTCCTCTTGATTTTCACTGGCTGAGTCTTCTCTGGCTATTCCTTCTGACTAGTAGTCTCTCCAGTAGGATTTATGCATTCTAGGATAGAATTCCCTTCTTATGTCTGCTGTTAGTCTTACCAAACGAGATCTGGGTATCTAGCGCCAGGCATCATGGGATGTAGGGGGCCTTGAGCCAGTAGGCAGCTCTCGAGCTTTTGAAGATGGCCAAGTAGGAGCCGAGGATCGGCTCCGAACCCAACCAGCAAGAAAGAAGGTGAGAAGAAGACAATTAACATGGAACATTATGGTAGGTACATAACTTCTTTTTCTTTACTTGGTTAGTTTTTTCCCCTCTTCCCCTTCCCAAACATTTTTCCGAAAATTAATGACCTGAAGTAGGGCATATAATAGTCCCCCACAAATCCAGCAAATTTTGAAAAAGTCCAATATTTCCAGATTTTCTTGTTTTGTCATATTTCACAAATTTAATTATTGCATTGTAATCCCACAGTAATGTTACTGGTTTTATTATTGTTCTCCATCACCCAGATCCTGTCTCTGCTTCATTTCCAACGTAGTCTCGATTCTTCTAGTCAGCTCTTGTGCTCCCTTCCTTCTCTCCAAGATTTTCCATTGAAATACTGGAAAAGGTTTCACAGGGTACAGTCTGTAGTCTTTATTACCAGAAGAACAAGAAGCAGAATTTCCTTCTGTTTCACAGCTCACTTTTTGTTGGACAGACTTTTGCATTTCCTCCTTAGCATGCACTTCATCAGAAAATTATTTTGTCCATCCAGGGAAGAATGCCTTAAAGACAGCTGGATACAGCAGTTTGAATCTCACACCTGCGTCTCGATATTCCCTGAATAGTGGAATGAATTTGCTCTGGTATACAATGAGTAATCATTCTCCACAAATATTCTGCTCTTACACTTTTTGTATTTGTCCTTTTGCCAGAATTTTGTCAGAATCGACGACTCCTGCTGGTAGGATTGCATCTTTACTATTAAAGGTCTAGGATGCTTTCTTTTACAGCTAGGTTTGGAGCATATGCATGATGTATCCTTTTAAGTAACAACTGCTGTGGAATACCAGTCCAATTGTTTATTTATGCTTTCATAAAATTAATGCAGTCTGTTCCTTCCAGCTTCTCTGGCATAGCAGCTGAAACTCTCAGGTTTCCCTGTGTGCTCCGTCCTCTAATTCTGTTATTTTTTTGAAACTTCTCTTCCTGAGCAGTTTCATATTCTGCCAGCCTTTTTCTTAATTTTGACCTCTGATTTTTGCAGCTTTGTCATCTCATCTGAATATCTGTTTAAAGCTGCTTCCATTTTTTCACCCTTTTGTTTGTGTTGATATACTCCACCAGTGTTTAATTTTAACCAGGTCTGTATGGAGTTGTCTTGTATCTTCCTGTAGGTCACTGCAAGTCATGTCTGAAGGGCGCATTGTTTTTTGCTGAACAGCTGCAGAACTTTCCCCAATCAGTGTTTCTTCCTCACTTTTTGTAGCTGAGTTTTCCAGGTCTTCTGTATTTCTTGATTCAAGGCATCCAGGCAGTGCACTTACTAGCCATTTACTGAAATTTACCTATAAACACAAGTCTACTGGCCTTCAGTGCTGAGTTTGTTTTCACACAGGGAGAGCTACAGACAAGATGTTACTCAATGTCCAGCCATCTTGGAAGTCCTAGTTTTATGTATTTTGAGAAATATAAAATAGCATCCAAGATAAGTTTAGGAATTAGTGTGAGCTGTGAAAAAACGTAGACATTTTTATGATCAAGTCAAAATTTACATGCCATCTTTGCTTTATAATGGGATAAAATACTATAGACTGAATTTGTTGATCCGTGAGATTCATTAATAATAAACAGAATAATTTGTGGTATACTAAATAATGAAACAATGGACAGGCTTTTTAGAGGAAGAGTTGGGACTTCGTCAAAAGATGTGAATGTGTATGTTACTACTGCGCAGTTAAACTAAGCTAGGTATAAATCCCTACGTCACAAGATGGGTTGCCAACTGGTTCACTGACAGAACCCACACTGTAAAAGTTGCAGACACCAAATCTGACCTCAAAGCAGTGACAAGTGGAGTACCACAGGGTTCCATCCTGAGATCTCTCCTATCTACTTCTCTGAAGTACAGGCTAACACAGAAGGCCTGTGGCTAACGAAGTTAGATGACTGCAAACTAGGAGCCATAGTAAAGTCCCCAAATGATGTGGACATCCTACAAAAGGGCCTCGCTGAGACAGATGCTTGGTGTCAGAGCCATGGCCTCAAGCTCAATGCCAAAAAGTACAGCGTCATCCCCTTTGGTAAAAACTCTGTACCCATGAGCTACCACATAGGCAGCTATCTACTTAACACCGAATGTGTGATGAGACCTTGGGACCCAGGTGGACAGTAGTCTCTCCTTTGATAGTCACATCACCACAGTAGTCACGAAGTCCTTCTACGTGGCACACCTCATCATAAAAGGGTTCTCATCCAGGAAAAAAAGAGGTAATTGTTCCCCTCTACTCGACACTCATTGGACCCATTATAGAGTACAATGCCCCTTTTGGAATGTACCTCACAAGACATCTGCAGCAGCTGGAAAGGCCACAGAAGTACCTCACAAAGAGGATTACTGGCCTCAAACAAATGCCCTACACTGACCTCCTCAAAACAACTCCAGCTTTACTCTACTCCATAGCATATCGCTTACTCCGAGGTGATCCTGCCTAACATATAAAGCTATGTCAAACCCAGAGCTGTTGGACATGCTACACCTAAAGAAATTCCAATCCCTCCGAGCTACACACTCTAGGGACCTAAACCTTGTCACCACAATAAACAGTATATGCTGGAGGGATAGATTCCTATCCCAGAGACTTCCCATACTCTGGAACAGGCTACCTATCTATGTCAGGCAAAGTTCTTCATTAGCACTCTTCAAGAAAAATCTTGATGAGTGGATGGAAAATATGAAATACACCCCGGGGATCACTTCTGTGTCTCTGCTCGACAGTGGCACAGGAAAATAACTTTCTTGGGTGGCGTAAGCCAGGGAACCTTGTTGGCTAGGCTTTATTTAGGCCCTTGGGCCGATAGCCTAGTACCTACCTATGAACCTATAAAAGAATTAAATGAGGAAATGTAAGTGGATATGTGAACCAAATTTAAAAAAAAAAAGACAATTTGCTAATAATGTGGTCATGTTGTAACAGTAAAGGATGTGAAAAAAAGAACCACATAAGAATGCGAAAAAAGAACCATGTAAGAATGCATTGCAACTGTGATAATCAAAAATGCAGCCATAACTGTCTGTTGTAATAAGTGTAGCTTTGAGCATGTCAGGAAACCCTTTCCTGCTTTAAATCAGTTTTGTAGAAAGTGTGTTACACAGAACCATGTTTTCAATGTGTGATTAGGAAAGATGAATGCTTTCAAAAGAATTTGCATGTTGAACAGAAATAGGGGCATGAGCTATCATTAGCTGTTGATACTATTAAACTGAAAAAGACTTGAAATTCATGAGACGTACTGTAATGAATGCAAATAAGACTGTTTGGCAACAAATGGTAGGAATAGAGTAGAGATTTTAGTGCTGTGTTTGAAGTTTTTAAAACAGTGAGGGTTGAAGCTACTGAATGGAGAGATGTGTGCCCATTGTTAACTTGTTCAGGGCATTAAGTAATGCCATTGGGTCAAAAACTACTGATGTGAAAATGAAAGTAAGATGTACACATTCCTTTTATAAGTTGTGTCACTGAGGTTAATTGTGATACTATTTTAGGTTGGTTGGCTTTTGAGAAGCTGGAAGAGGTAAATGAATTCTCCCTGAAGGAAAATTGTCAGATAGTTGCAGTGTCATCTAGAATACTGTGCAGAAACGTGGCGGTGATTTCCTGGGGTTTATTTACAGGCTAATGAAGTTTGCCAGGAGAATAACACAGAAAATAAAACCAGATGTTCCAGTGAAACATGTTCCATGAAAAGTACTGAGAGCTTCCAATAGTGGAAGCAATCAGAAATCAAAGCAAGTGGAAGCATATGTATCATTAAGAAACAGTTGCAGCCAACAGAATGGGTGCATAGTATAGCTACTGTTGTGAAGCAAGGCAAGATTTGCATTTGCAGTAGTTTGCAAGTTGTTAATAAAGTGATTAAAATAGAGCATTACACATTTATTGCAGTTTATTAATTACATTTGTTTACTGGGAGTGCTCAGCTGGGCAGAATAACAGCTTTTTAGTAGAAGCTCAGTAAATAAAAAAAAAAGCTTCAGAACTTACAGAATAGTATACCAAATTTCATTGTACCATGCCTATTGCAGATAATGTATAGTAAGATATAATGTGCCATAGAACAAGTAAAAAGTAATTGTATATAGTATGTGTATATACCAAGTTGAAGTAATACACTTCAGAACAGTTGGATAGTAAAAGTTGTGTAAGCAAAGAACAACAACATTGTATGCACTTGGATGAAAATATTTTAGGGCTTTCTGATAATACTGGAGGATGCAGGCAATGAAAGTTGTAGATTTAGTTTAGTCTGCAGTGTATGCTATAGGCAATGGAAGAGTCATTTTAGGTGACTATTACTCAAGCAAGGTAGGATATAAAGTAAAATGGGCTTGATTTGAAGACGTAGTGAATAATGTACTGAAAGTGGCCGTCAGTAAGACTTGAAACACAAACTTATTAAGCAAAGAGGAATAAGCTGGATGTGAAAGTGACTAGAACTCTGGGAAAGACGATAGTATAATATGGAGTAGGAAAGTGAAAAAAAGATGTGGAAGTTAAGGAAAATGATCTCAATAATGCCATATGCCAAGTTCTTTACCAGATGTAAATCATGGGTTCTGGTAATTAATGCTAAATGAATGAAGCTCCAAATTGTGGACATTTATAATATAACTAGGAAGGTATAGACTAATTTTTTTTTTGTTTCAGGATCAGCACAGGTATTCTGGAGACCTATTGAGCAGGTAATTGAAGTGTTGGTGATGTTAACATAATTGTTCTGTTTGTGTGGAGTTGCACACAAGAAGAGCAAAACGAGAGACTAGCACATCTGCTGTATAGACTGACAGCATAATTTGAAGTTAAATAAGAGTGATACATGGATCATATTCTTACATCAGTGGAATTAAAGACTGAGGCAGAAAGTCAGAGCACTTGTACAAATGCCAAATCCAGAGATGAGCAGGCATTATAGGGGATTCTAAGGAATAATTTAGTATCGTACAGTTTGTATCAATACAGCTGAAAGTATGTGCCTGTAAGAAAGCTGTTGGAGAAGGATGTAGTTTGGCAATGGAGATTTGAACAGGAAGCGTGTTGAAATGCACAAAAAAAATTACACATGCGTCAATGATAAAATATTGTGTTATGAATAAAGTAGTTGTGTTACAAGTCCATACTAGTGAGGATGTTACAGGAGCTGTGATCCTACAAGAGAATTGACAAGTTGCTTCTGGATCAGTGGAAAACAGATGTAGAAAATAGATACACTTGCACAGAAAAGGAAATGTTAGTAGTCAAATGATGTGAGAAACTCCTTACTGTGTCTGTGGCACAAAAGTTCAGGTAGAAACAAATCTCAAACCCTTGCAAAACATATTCAGAAAGAGTATGCGCAGGGCATCTCCAAGATTGCAGAGAATGTTAATTTATGGAAGAATAATCTGAAGGCAATACTACAGACCAGGCTGGAAACTACAGCAGATATGTTTAGTAGGGTTTATTTTCCACAAATGGATAAAGAGCTGATATAAGAAGAAAAGATTACTTAGAAAAGAAAAATACCAGAGATGCACTGTTATTAACTTAGAAATGTAGTTCCTGAAAGACATTACAGTGACAGAATGGCCTAAGCCGAAATCCTCAGTAAAGAAAGCAATTCAGTCATCCTTTCTTTCAAAGAAGAAATGAATTATATCCAGGACTTGGTGTTCATACATGGCAAAGTAGTAGTCATCAGTTAGATGAAAAGTCAAGTACTTGGGAGAATACATTAAACCCACATGGAAATAAAGCACAAAGAAAGGGTAATGCATTGGCCACAAATGACTTGTATGGAGCAGGTAGTGTGGAATTGTGGCAGGGCATGCACAAGATTCCAAAGGAAGAGATTATATCATACTGTCAGTACCACATTGTCCACAGAGCAGCACAGGCATAGAATTGTTTCAGCATGTCATGTAACTTATATGTGTAGATTTTGTAGATTATTATTCTGAGTTCACTGAAATAATTAAACTGAAACATGCAATAAGTGCAAGTGTGATTGGCTCATTGAAGTCTAGTCCTGAGATAGAGTATACTTGCTATTTGGCGTCCAACAGTGGTCCATAATTTGAAAGATTTTTGTGCACGAGTAAGAATTTGTACATGCGTCATGCAGTCCACAATGTCCTCAGTCCATTGGGCAAGTCGAGAAAACTGTATAAATGAGAAGTCTCAGGAGGAAGAACTGTAACAATAGTTATGAGGACTGTCATCCTGCAGTTCTTGGACTATATCAGTACTGTAGTACAGTAACTCAGTTTCACTGCTTTAGCTCTAAATGGTCAAATGTTTGAAAATAAATGACCTAGTTTGTGTCTGATACTGATACCTGAATGTCAGTGCAAAGTAAAGGAACTGTTCCCTCTAAATAATAGTAATTGCCCCTGTGCCATTACTTCATTACATTGATTTTTTTCCTCCCAGTTTGATGTATACCCATTTTATATCATCATTTGCTGTGCAGTTCTTTATCTGTTCCTTTTTATTCACTTTTATAATGTAGACTGCTGTATATTATCGCGCTGTTGATTGTGTGGCTGGTACTTGCACTATTAAAATAATGGTGTATGTATTACTTTGTGCTACTTGTTGCTTATGTTTTGGTTAAACATATGTAAATTGTTGAAATTTCACATTACTTGTTTGGGATGCTTCATTGAATAAAGGACTTCTAGCTACACTGTCATGGTTAATAAAGTTAAATACTTAAGCAAGCAGCTTGATTGATAAATGGTTAGGAGTATATTCCTTTTTACTGAATCTCATTTCATTGAATTGCAAATGACTGACAAAAAATAACTAAAAACTGGTTTTGTAAAATCACATGCTGTAGAAAACTGCATTAGAGCAAACATGCCATAAAAACTTGTTTTTTTATGTGGGGTACAAGATCCCCTTACTGTCCAAACTCCATGGTTGCACAACAGTGGAGAAAAGAGAGAGAAACCCACTCACAATGAATTAGTACTGATGAATGAACATTATTTCATAGAAAACTTCAGTAGAGTAAATGTTTATTAAAAACATTTTTTTGCAAGGGACAAGCCCCTCCCTACAGCCCCCATGTGGGGAGCTTTGCCCTCACACAGCCTTACTTAAAAATGTAATAAATTTGCAGTTCCATAACGGAGGAGAAAGAGAAAAAATGTGACTCGCTGCTTGTGCATAAACAGAAAAACACACACAGTAGTTGTTTTAGACTTACTGTATTTTCAATCATTTGTATTTTATTTACTTATACTTTGTGGACTGGGTTATTAGCCAAATGAGTTTTCAGTCAGTTTTTTCAGTCATTGGAGATTCAGTGAAATGAGCATGCTACTGTCGATAGGAAGGTAGGTAGATGTCAAATTAAAATCAGCATAAGCAGAATTATTGCTAGATCACCAGATGTACAAGTGCGGCAGATATGTCGAAGTTAAAGAAGGTAGAGTGGTCAGATGTACCACAGCCAGTATTGTCTCAAGAAGAGAGACTGAGGGAACAGAGAGAAGAAAGTTGGAGAGAGGATTTTCAAGCTGCATTTTCCAGCAAAGACCCAAAGCAGCAAGAGCTGTCCCAGAAGTAAGATCAGAAGTCAGAGTGAGAATATTCCGTATTTACAAGTTCATTGAAGAAAATAGGTAGCTGTATAAACTGAAATTGAATCATATTAAAGACCGAAAATTTTCAGTTATTGAAATCTTTTTTTTAAAAAACAGCCCATACTCTATGCTTTTATTAGTAAACATTTACATACATGTTCTTTCCAGTTGTGCACTAAATGTTAAGGTTAAACAACACTAATGAAATAATAGTGACTTGCGCGCCGTCATCTTGGATGTCATTCTGTGTCACCGTTGCAGTATTCTTCACAGCTGGGATCTTCTGCCAAAGATAGCCCAATGTCCAGCCAGTGTACCAAAGCTATTAGACCTTGCATGTTCCGTAAATCACTTGTATGTCCCCTTGTACAGCAACTAGGGCATAAAAGTGATGTATGGATGCAGTTACTTAGAACTTCTTTGCCGCCTGTCCAAACGGCATCATTGCTTGTTGGTCTGAAAGCCCTTTTGCTGTACTGAATACCTAGCCATCAGATAAGTGCCCCATTGGGATCCTTTTTTAATTCTTCTGTGATGTGGTTACTTTTTAGGTACCTAGAGTTCGTGTCATTCAAGAAGGGAAAATGTCAGTGTGGGAGGCGGATTCCCCATAAGGATCGTTGCAAACAGTGTCTTTTTTTTTTGTCTGGGTGCTTCCCACAACCATACATCCTGTAGCATTTGCAAAGCATTTATACCTAAAACTCTTAGAAGTCACTTATCTTCCCTGGCCATCCATCTTGAGAACCAGAGACTTAAAGTGTTATCACAGTGTAGCATGGTGGAATCTTCTAACCCCCGAGGTCCCATTAAGCAAGAAGATGGCCAAGAAATCTTGGCTTGATTCTTTGGCTGTCCAGCCTCTACCGGACATACCTCTTGAAGTGGGTGAAAGTTGTGTATACGTCCAGTGTGTACGTCAGATTCCTCTGCTGTGACTCCATCGGAGGTGGCATGAATCCTTCTTTTCACATGTACTGAGAGGCTTTGCAAGCATCTGCTCCAAACATTAAGGGAGGATCGCAGTTGCTAATCTATGAGGGCCGTAGAGGGATTCTGCAGATTCTGGTCAGGGAAGAAGTTCTGGGTACTCTTATTGAATCTTGTCAAGGGTCGGAACCTCCTGTGTTAGGTGTCATGTGTAGCTAGAATGATGGATTACTTCAAGTGGGATTCTTCTCAAGTGTCTGATATCCAGAAAAGGTGTTATGAGCTGCTTCAGGTGAGTACACCTAAACCTTCTGCATTGCCTTCTGTATTAGCTGCTTTGTTAGATACCTCTAAGTCTCCTGATTCTCAGCCTACTGCTCCTAAAAAACTGGCATGTTCTATAAGTTTCCTAAGGATTGTGAATTCTTATTTAAATGTCCTTCTGCTGAACCTACTGTGGTATCAGTCTCCTCTGACAGGCCTTGTAATCTTTTGCCCTCTTCAAACTTTTGCCTTCAGGTAAAGATAGTAGAGCAATGGAGAGAATTGGGAAGAATGTTTATACTTCTACTTTGGCTTTTCAGGCCATCAGTTATCAGACCCACATGACCTGATGTGCTGTAGCCTTGATTGCCCAGTCGTGTCAGGTCATTTATGAACTCCCTGATTCTGAAGTAAAATCTGCTGTCTCTATTTCAGGTTCTGCCTCTCAGGTGGCTTGTCACTCTATGAAGTGCAGCTATGATGCTGCTGATGCATCTTCCAGAGTTGCTGCCTTTGGGTCGGTTATGAGCTTGCAGTCCTTACTTGAAGACGTTAAGGCCAAGTTGCTGGATGCTCCTTTGGATAACAAAAGTGTCTTTGGGACTGCTACTGCTGAGATGTTTAAGCCTTTTCAGGAAAAAGGTAAAGCCTTGCAGGATCTTAAACCTATCTTTGTATCCCCTGTCCCTAAGTTCCAGAGGAGCTATCCTCCAAGGCCTGTTTTTGTTCGCAGGCAGCCTCGTCAGGCCACCAAAGGCAGGAAGGGTGGTAGGCGAGCTCCTCCTAAGTGTTCCCAGGCTCCAGTGGCTCAGAAGCCTCCTTTATCAGATATACCTGCTTCTTTTTGCATCTAGCTCCTCCTCACCCCTCTGCCAGGTTCCCTTGTACCTTCTGTTCTCCCCGTCTTCTAAATTGGCATATCATCACCTCGGATTCTTGGGTTCTATCTATTATTTGCCAGGGCTACTTCATGGTGTGGAAGTATGTCCCTCCTTTTTTAGGGATTCCTCAACCTCATCTGGCACAATTTCCTCATTTCTCAGAGGTTCTTGGGTCCCTGTTGGACCAGGGAACTATTCAACCGGTCTCTCCTTCTCCGGTAGAAAAGGATTTTTACTCCAGAATGTTCCTGGTCCTTCGATAGGAAGGTACTTGGAGACCTATTCTGGATCTCTCCTTGCTCAACACCTTTCTCAAGGTTCCCGTCTTTCGTATGCTTGCTCTTAATCCTGTTTCTTTTTATTCTACCCCAGGCTTTTATAGTGTCCCTGGATTTGAAGGATGTTTACCTTTCCTATTCCTGTTCCCCCCTCTTTTCAGTAAGTTTTTATGTCTCTCTCTTTCTCTCATTTTCACTTCTCTGCTTTGCACTTTGGCCTCTCTATTTCCCCAAGGTATTCACAAAATGCCAAGCTTTGTGATGGTCTTTTACAGGATCCAAGGCATTCAGATTCTTTCTTATTTAGATGACCTGTTGCTTCAGGCACCTACTCCCACTCACCTGTCACAGGATCTGAAGTTCACTAAATCTCTCCTCCAAAGTCTGGGGTTCATTATCAACTTTCAAAAGTCTGTCCTGACTTCCTCTGAGGACCATGTGTATCTGAGTTGCAGGATTCAGGCAGTACCAATGTTGGCCTCTCTTCTACCTCTAAAGGTTCTGTCCTTAATAGCTTTCCTTCAGTCTCTTCCTTCTCTCCCTGCTGTTGATCAGTGTGTGTGTACAACTTGACATTTTCTAGGGGCTTGCACAAGAGTATAAATACTGAGCTGTGCGAGCCTGACTGCCATTTTGTAGTAAGCTGTTGGGATGTAAGCGTGTATGTCTGTGTAGTGTCTGTTAATCAGTTCTTTTATATTTTGTAAAGCTGCTATACATCTTGATGTTTCTGTGTAATAAAGCATATAAACGAACTACCCCACCTATTTGTCATCTATATTAGAGAGAGAGATGAGTGACATGGTATCCGAAATGGCATGTCTAAAAAGGGTATGGTGTCAGAAGAGGTATGTCTAGAAAGGATCTGTGGCCAGAAGGAAATCCAAATTCTTCAGATTCAAGTGCCTCTCGGGCACTCTAACATTGGAGGAATATATAGGAGTAAATAATCCCTGCTGCACATATAACTTGTGTAAAACCGGTCAAACGAATTTCAGATATTAAAACTTGCTCAAGCTATTTCTTATTCACAAAATATGAACTGAGGCATTCAGTAATGCTCTAAATGAATTTCTAAGTAACAGATACATTCGATATTCTGATATATTAATCGACATATTTGAAATAGCTACGGAAAATGTTTGAAATAGTCTGAATTGCATAAAATGAATAAAATAAGGGAATTGACTGCATTTTTTTTTTTTTTTACTAAGCACTAATTTTTCACATTAGTCAGTTATTCAAGTTGTCTGAATTGTATGAAGTGTTTGCATGTTTGTGCAGTTTTACAGTACAGTTATTTCGCAAAATACAGCCATTACAGAGCTTATTTCACAGAGTAAAGCATTTTGAAGAGTTTATTGTGCATTTGAATATTATTACAATGGAACAGATTGTTTCTGGGTACCAGTGTGCTATTATAGTAGATGGTATTCTAGTAGGAGGTCATGGTGAAGTTGAGCATGACAGAAACCTCGAGAAAGTTCTGAAATGAGCGTGTCAAGTGAATCTTAAGCTGAATCCTAAGAAGTGCAAGTTCAGGCTACAAGAAGTCACTTATGTTGGTCATTTGTTTACCAGTTCAGGCTTACGACCAGACCTTTCCAAGCAAACGGCTATTCTTGAGATGTCACCTCCAGACAATGTTCAAGCCTTATAATGTTTTCTTGTGCCCCTGGCGACCTGATGCTGGTCCTGGGGCGGCGGACGATGCAGGGGTGCTGGGCCGGCTGGGTGGCCCGGGTATGGTGACTGCAACAGTGAATACACTCTAACATCTACATTTGTGGTAAGTGCACACAACTGTCCTGTCTTTGGCTAATGAAGTTCGCAGGAGACTGCAAGCTGGGAGCCAGTCAAAACTCCTAGTGATGTGAACGTCCTGCGGAAGGGCATCGCTGAGACAGATGCCTGGTGTCAGAGACATGGCCTCAAGCTCAATGCCAAAAAGTGCATTGTCATACAATTTTTGGTAAAAACTCTTTACCCATGAACTACCACATAGGCGGTAGTCTATTTAACACCGATAGTGTGATGAGACCTTGGGACACAGGTGGACAGTAGTCTCTCCTTTGATAATCACATCGACACAATAGACAGGAAATCCTTCTACTTGGCACACCTCATCACAAAAGGTTTCTCATCCAGGAAAAAGAGGTCATTGTTCCCCTCTACTCATCACTCATTAGACCCATTGTAGAGTACAATGCCCCTTTTGGTATGTACCTCACAAGACATCTACAACTGGAAAGGCCACAGAAATACCTCACAAAGAGGATTATCGGCCTCAAAAAGGTGCCCTACGCAGACCGTCTCAAAAAACTCCATCTTTACTCTGTCGCATATCACCTACTCAGAGGCGATCTCTGCCTAACATACAAAGCTATGTCAAATCCAGAACTGTTGGACATGCTCCATTTAAAGAAATCTCAGTCCCTCCGAGCTACACGCTCTAGGGACCTAAACCTTGTCACCACAATAAACAGAACATGCTGGAGGGATAGATTCCTGTCCCAGAGACTTCCTATACTCTGGAACAAACTACCTATCTATATCAAACAAAGCTCCCTCATTAGCACTCCAAGAAAAATCTTGATGATTGGATGGGAAATAGGAAATTCACCCCGGGGATCACTTTTGTGGCTCTGCTCGACAGGGCCACGGGAAAATAATTTTCTTGGGTGGCGAAAGCCAGGGTACCTTTTTGGCTAGGCTTATATAGGCCCTAGGGCCAATAGCCAGTACCTACCTATGAGCCTATGGTGTGGTAAACACTCTAGGCAAGTTCATTCCGGATTTAAACCAACTAGCAGCACCGCTTGGAGAGCTGACATGTAAAGATGTATCCTGGTCATGGCTGGAACAGCACCAAAGAGCATTTGATGTCTTGAAACAGAATTGCCAGTCCACCAACTCTGAGATACTGTGATGTTCACAAATCAGTTACTCTTTCTGTGATGCTTCAAAATTTGGTCTTGGTGCAGTCATTCTTCAAGAGGGTCAACCTGTTGCCTACGCCTCTAGAGCTCTAACCCAAACTGAGATGCAGTATGCTTCGATAGAGAGAACTCTTGGCAATTGTGTTTACAGGTTCGAAGTTCCATGATAATATTTATGGTAGATCTATCCAGATTGAAACAGACCACTGACCTCTAGTTACTACTTTGAGAAAGCCTATGCATTCAGCTCCAGCCAGATTGCAACGTATGATGTTGAGATTGCAGAAGTACAATTTCAATCATGTCGATACGAAAGGCAAACTTCTTTATCTTGCTGATACGTTATCCAGATCACCCAGAAATACCACTGAAGAGCATGAGAATGAGAAATTTGATTTTGAAGTCATGGAAGTGAGAGATTTTTCTTCCGTACATCTAGATGAGCTTAGAGGTCATGCAGCCTCAGATCCTGTTTTACAGAAGCTAAACCACTTTTATCAATCGAAGATGGCCGTCAAAACAATCTAGTTTACCTCAAGAAGTGCAACCTTATTTTCCATACAGAGATGAGATTTATGATGGCATTGTCATGAAAGGTCAGAAAGTCCTTGTTCCAAATTCTTTGCAACAAGAGTATATTACTATCTTGCATCGTGGCCGCCCAGGAACCAATTCTACAAAAAGGAGGGCAAGAGGACTAGTGTTTTGACCTTCTATGTCACAAGACATTGAGAGAGTACTTTCAACTTGTTCTGTATGCAATAGTACAAAGCCACATCAACAGAAGAAACCACTTCAACTAAACCAGATTCCTGGACTACCATGGAAGAGTCTGCACAAAGTTATTTCTGACAATGGTACACAGTTTACTAGCCAGCATTTCAAAAGATTCGCCAAAAAGTGGGGCTTTACTTAATGTCACAAGTAGTCCTCAGTATCTGCAGTCAAATGGTTTGTCAGAACATGCAGTTCAAAGTGTGAAACAGTTACTAGAGAAGTTGAAATGAGACGATAGTGATGTTTGCCTGAATCTGAATCTCAGAAATGTTCCTCATGATAAATATCTTTGTTCACCTGCCCAGAGATTCTGTCGAGATAAACCGGTAACTGAATCTGAATCTCAGAAATGTTCCTCATGATAAATATCTTTGTTCACCTGCCCAGAGACTTCTGTCGAGATAAACCGGAATTAACTTACCAATCAGCAGTAGGCAATAGTTTACTGGTTACAAGCGCTAAGAATAACAGATTTATGAAAGCCTATCTGTTAAAGAAACGCCTATCCTAGAAGTCTTTTATTACGATAAGTCCAGCAAACTGCTTAGTCCATTACGTGAAGGAGAGACCGTGAGAATGCAAACGTGCAAAGGTTATGATCAAATAGGAGTTGTGAAGAGTATTTGCTCAGAGCCGAAATCATACATTGTGGAATTGCAAGGAGCAGAGTTTAGGTGGAATTGGAGATATTTGATGCCATTGTCTGAGCCTGTACCACAGCACCTACCCTGTGAGAAAGACTTTCTATCTCAGAGTGTGTTATCCAGCATTCCAATTCCTGAGGCGATTCCAGCAAATATCCTTGTTCCTGAGATGAATCCCGAAGTTCCTGAATTGTTCACTGAACACTGTCCCTGTTGCTAAACTCAATTCTGAATATTATGTTACTAGATCAGGTCGTATTTCCAGACCATGTTATAGAGGGTCTATGTTATATAGATGAAAAATCAAAATCAGCGTTCAAAATTTTGACTTTTCCTCTATCTAAAGTAGACCCATTATAGCTACATGGCAACCTGGACATGAACACTGTGTTTCTAATGTCTATATTATATATTATTGTATGTCTTGTTTTAATGTCATTTCATTGAAAGCAATCTATTTAAGAGGGAGGATGCAGATCAGTGTGTGTACAACTTTAAGAAGCTTTCTAGGGGCTTGGATAAGTGTATAAATACTGAGCATGTGTGCGCCTGATTGCCATTTTATAGTAAGCTGTTGAGATGTAAGCATGTATGTGTGTGTGTAGTCTGTCTGCTAATCAGTTCATTTATATTTTGTAAAGCAGCTATCCCTCCTGATGTGTTTCTGTGTAATAAAGGATGAAAACTAACTGCCCCACCTGTTCGTCATCTATATTAGAGACAGACGAGCGACAGCTATTTCAGCCAGAGAGTTTCTTTGAGCTCTGGGATTCATGGTTGCTTCTATTCCAGTGCTCTCTTGCCAGACTGCACATGCAGAAGCTTCAGTGGTACTTCAAACCAGTTTGGCTTCAGCATTGCTACTCTCTATATTTCATTGTCTCTCCTTCCTTGTCTAAAGTGCAAATTTGAGTGGTGGATTCAGCAAATTTCCCTCAACCCAAGCCTGCACTTTCAGCCTCTGGCTCCTTCTCAAGAACAATTCACAGACACTTCAGACATGGGGTGGGGGACATCCTGTGATCATCTGAAAATCTAAGGTCTTTGCCCCCCCCCCCCCATCATCAGATATCATAGCATACCAACATCAAAGAGATGAGACCTCTGATTCTGGCCCGTCAGGCTTTTCATTCCATGCTGTGTACAGGCCCTCTGAAGGTTTACATAGATAACACCACATTGATGCATGTCAACAAGCGGGGGGCACAAAACTTCTCTGCAGGTTGGCTCTTCAAGGCTGAGATGTGGCTCTGTTATCAATTAACTCTTCAGTCAGTCTTTATTCCATTTGAGCAAAATCTATTGGCAGACACCTTGAGAAGGTCCAAAACACAGGCTTATGAAAGAATACTTCAGAGATGTGCTTCTGGACATAGTCCATCTGTGGGGAATTTCTCAGGTAGATCTTTTGCCTCCCCTCTGAACAGGCAACGTCCCATTTTTTGTTCCAGAGTGCCTTGGCCAAGATGGTACTGGTTCCCCCTCTTAATGCATCTGGACAGGGACAATCATCGCAAGTTATCTCACTGTTTGGACCTCCTCACACAGGACAAGGGATCACTCATCCATCCCCACTTCCCCACTCTTCAATTGACTCCTGGGGTGATAGGGTTTTGATTTCTTTTAGGCACTTCTTTTCCGAGAATGTGCTTAAAGATTTTACAGGAGGCAAGAAAACCTGCAACCAGAAAGTCTTGTATGTCCAGATAGAAGAGATTTTCTGTATGGTCCCATGCTCATAACCGGGATACTTTTTCAGTGGGGGGGTCCCTCTGGTTCTGTCCTGTTTTTGTGAGTTGCTGCAGTCTGGCTTGGCCTACTCTTCTGTAAAGGATTATTTGTCAGCTATTTCTTCTTGTCTGCCCTTGAATCCTCCTTTGGCTTCAAGCTCAAAACAGTTGTCTTGCATCTTAGGCCCCCAAGGAAACTTCTTTTCCTCTTCCTTGGGACCTTAATTTTGTTTTAGAAAAAAATGACCCAGGCTCCTTTTTAGCCTGCAGGTTCAGCTTCTCTGCAACATTGTACCTGGAAGACTCTATTACTTATTCTTCTTGCTTTTGTTCTCTCTCTATTGTGAAGAATACTGCAACAATGATATAGGATGTAGTACAATTGTGTAAAATCTTACCATAACAGTAGGTGTCCTTCTCTTCACTATGGCATTATTTGTTCCCTCCCTCAAACCCCCCTCCTTTTGTATTTTATTTTGGTTCCTGTCCTGGCTGAGGGTCTCCCTTTTCCATTCACATTTTCTCCATATGACAGAAAAGACCATGCACATCCAGAAGGAGGCTTTTCTTTTCTGGGGCAATTCAGTTCTGGGTAGCTGCGTCCATAATCACCTTTATGCCCTACGTCCTTTATGGGGAGCATATTTGTGACTTAAGGAATGTGCAAGGTCTAAAGGCTTTGGTATAATGGCCGAACATTGGGTTTTCTTTTGCAGGAGATCTCAACTGTGAAGAATACTGCAACAGTAAGAGGAGGACATCTACTTTTATGGTAAGATTTTATACAACTATAATTTTTTACACAACATTACATGTTTTCAGCCTTCATACAATTTTGCATCATGGTTCATTGATGCACTCTCAAAGCTCAGTCTGCCAACCATTGACAGTGCATGCATGTTGCCATATAATGAATAGGGTTATAAGATCATAGGTTAATACTAAGCAGTTGATCTAGGTAGATCATAAGTAGCACAGCTAAAGCAATACACCAGCTAAAGCAATGCCCTTTGTTACCCTTTCCATAAGAAATGAAGGGATCAGCTCAGTGGTGTAGCAGTGATTTCCCGTCCATTCATCCAGGTAGTGTTTAAAGAGCGTTGGGAAGCTATTTGTTTAATATGGAGGAGGAGTCCTTTCCAGAGGAAAGGAGTTCTTTTGGCGAGGTATCTCTTTCTCTGGCAGGTTCAGTGTGTGGTGTGGTTAAAAGTTTAGATCTTTAGTATGGGTGTTTGTGGTGGTGGATGTTTTCTGAATGTGCAGAATGTTACACAGTGTATGGTCCTTGTAGGTTAGGTAGATATCACCCCACAGGAGTCTGTAACGGACTGAAAAGTAGTCTGTAAGGTGATACATATGGCTTAGAAAATCAAGGGCTTGAGTTCTAAGTGAGGAAGCCTTGCGGTCTTTTCACATTGTATCATGTCCTTGTTCAGATATATGCTGAAGGTAGCATTACATTCAATTATGGGCTTAAGGGAGATGTAGAGAGGGATAGTAACAACTCTGGGTTCAGAAGCTATTGCTTTGGAAATCAGATGAGCAAGGTGGAAGGATTTTCAAATGACTGTAAGGACACGGTAGTTCAGGGGTCTGCAACCTTCACTATCAAAGAGCCATTTTTGGCCCATCTGCCACCAAATAAAATTCCTCGGGAGCCACAAAATCTATTTGACCCCTAAAATGAAGATAACACAGCGTATAAAGTTATATATACTTATAGTTATAATACTAAATGTAAAAGAATTAAGTTTATAAGAGCAATATTTAAAATCTGTCCCTATTTTTCTTCCTTTGTTCCCCTTTATTTGTGGCTCTGTCCAGACTTCTTGTGGTAAGACTTTGAGAGGTATGAGAGATAGGGAAACCTTTCAGGAGATGCTGCTGCTGCCAGAGGATCGTTTGATCGCTCTCATTGTGTGTGGAATGCATGGCAACAGAAACCATGTTATTCTAGCAAGTTTCTAAGAGCAGTATTTAAAGTCCGTCATTCGATCACTCTCAGTATGTGTGTGTGCTGTGCCATAGAGTGGCCATTAATTTTTCAAAGCTACAGGGAGCCACTGCAGAGGGGTGGAAGAGCCACATGCAGCTCCAGAGCCACAGGTTGCAGACCCCTGCGGTAGTCAAACAATAGCACTTTGTCTACTAAAGTACCCAGGTGTATCATGCATAGTAGACACAAAGGTTGCTTATGTTTTCTAAAGGACACAACTACTACATTTTTAACATTTGGCTTTAGCCCATGGTTCTGGGTTCGTGTTGTATGTGATAGACCCTCTTGCAAAAGAGGCTGCAAGAGAGTACTGTGCATTTAACTGGCAACTTGGTCAATTAGAGACCTTTGACATCAGCTGATTTTTAAAGACATAGACAGTAAAATAGGAGCAGTACCATTGGGTAGCCTTGTGCGGCATCATTGGTAACCAAACTTTCTAGTAGCGAAGATTCCCCGAATACTGATTTAATAGGTTCTGTCTGCTATCCAGTGAGTTACATATAGATTTATATTTAATTTGCATAGTTTTAATGCCAGAGTGTGGCATGATAAAAGTCTAAGACATAAGCCTGAACAAGTTACACAATATACACTGTTTTGACCTTATCCAAGGCTTTTGCACGTTTTTCAAATAAGTTCACAAGGCTGAGTCCTCAGAATTTACCCATTTCCACCCCAAACTAGTTTGGCTAAAAGAATTTTAAGCTACCAGTATCTTTTTTATTTTCTTCAATGAGGTCTATAGTCATGCATTACATTGACTTGCAGACAAAGTTAGTGAGGTTTATTCATCTATAGTTGCCAGAATCAGTGGTAGGGCCACCATTATGAAGTGGAATGACCACAGCTATTATCCATCCCTCTGGCTGAAGCCGTTATAGAGGCTGATGTTGACCAGATTCAGGAGTGGGTATGCGAGACACATTTTCAAGCTCTGTGAAACCAGTGTATTCATACTTCTGAGAGAGCCTTTAAAACTTGGTAAGAGGTGATCTCAGAGCAGGGCAAGTTTAAACAATATATCATGTGTTGGTAACCGGAAGAAGTTGGAACTAAATTTGTCTGTTAATGTTTGCTGTCTCCCCAGGAAATATTATGACTCAACTTGCTACCTTGCTTGGCTTTGTTCCTAAGGTTTCTTACAGGCTTGAACATATGGTTGTCCTTGCTAGTGACAGTGATTTTTCAGTTCATACTTAACCTTGGTGAATTTGATATTATTTCTAAATTAAATATTTTTTTTAGTGTGGTATTGGAATATGAGGTTTTCAATTTGTTCCTAAGGATGAGAATTTTTACTTTTGTCATATAATTTGTTCATACTGGTGTCCACCACAGGCACTTACTCCTAAATTTGTCATTGTATTTGTTGTGGATTAGAACCAATATCTCCAGGAAGATGCTGGCATGAACATAGAAGCTCTCTACCAATACACAAGTGTTGGCCACTAGATCTTTAAGGGGGGTGGAGGTTTTCAAACTGCATCAGTTCATCAGCTAGTTGCAAACATTTTGCTTCAGAGAAATTCCTGAAGATAGTGGGGTTTGTGGCCATGTTTCGTCAGGTTCTAATGGTAAAGACCAGAGTGTGGTGATCAGACCTGACCAGCCATGGGGTAGCTATAGGTGTAGAGCATAGAGGCGCACTGTTTGTGTTGACTAAGTCTAGTAAATTTGGTGCCCCCCTTCCCAGCAGGGGGGAGCAATATCTGGTCAAGTGCATTGACACTGATGAAACCTAGGATGGTTTGTGCATATTTAATTGCAGTAGAGTAGGGTTTCCAATTTGAATGGGTAGTTGAAATTTCCAAGAGTAATGTTGTTTGGGTCTATAGTAAGGGACTGAAGGTTGTTCAGATAATCACTCTTGGGTGTCATGAAATGGGATTCGGTTGTT
Organism: Protopterus annectens; assembly: GCF_019279795.1. Lineage (NCBI taxonomy): Eukaryota > Metazoa > Chordata > Ceratodontiformes > Protopteridae > Protopterus > Protopterus annectens. The sequence continues at coordinate 121,875,491 of NC_056727.1, forward strand.
TACCGGTATATGGTATGAGATCTTATTGATGGCTATCAGGATGTGGAAGGAGTTTCAGGTCATTTGTCTAGTGGATCTCATGTGCATAGTTTCAAAGTATTCCCTACTTTTAACCCATTTAACTTTCCCTTTCTGTTGTACATCAGATCCTGTTCAGTAAACTATTGGCATGATTTATTGTATATATTCATTCCGGCTTAATCTATTTTAATAGGGTTGTAAAAATAAACTTATTTTCATTCACTTTTCTCTGCTGACTTAACAATTTTATGTTTACCTCGACTATGTTGCTATTCAAGAAAGCTACTTTTCCTTTCAATCTCATATTTCCTTATCCATGGTTTGGGGAGATGTTGGAGATGATGAGACAGAAGGCAGGATAGTTTGCAGTCTTTCCTTTCACTCCTCGGTGCATCCTCTAGCAAACTTTTCATCCAGACAGCTGTCCCATGAGTGGTTGGTACATCTGATAGTACAGACAGAATAACAAAGTCACAGTGCTGTGACCCTATCGTCCATCCTTCTAAGGACTGGATTTGCTGGATAGATATGCCCAAGCCTGACTCCACTGTTGCAGCAGCAGTGCTTAAAAATGCTCCTACTCTGCAGACTCCTGGTGTCTATCATTTAGACAAGGATTTCATGGCAATAAGTTCAGCAAACATGCTTTCATCTTGAGGGCAGTAAGCTATATCTCACACAAATTGCAGTTCTAGTGAGATATAGCTAATGAAATGAATTGGTCAATGGAAGGTATCTAGATGAAGATTTGAAATTAAAGGTGCAATCTCTTCTGGCAACCATGCCATCTGTAACATGATTCACCGTGCACCTTATTAATTCAGTGAATGGTGAGACAAAAGTGGTGGGCATGGGCATAACTGTTAACATGCATGGCTATGTCTACCTGATTTTGCTGAGGATGCTGATGTGACTTCTGTAAATTCTTCTTTTAGTGAAGTTGACACACACACTGATCTGTCAGTCAAGAGTTACCTACAGAATATGGAGAATCCTCTCCAGCTGTTGATGTGAACTTCCACATTCTACAGCATCTGTTTCCTAGGACATAACAGAACCCATGTCAGTTTTAGTTTATACTTGGCCAAATGCAGCAGCAGAATAATACATCTGGAAGAAATTTTTAGGGTTGTGTCAGCTTCCATAATGATCACCAACCCAGAGGGGCAGTAGTCAGCAAAAGGAGGGATACCGCCGTCTATCTGCTTTTGGGCAGCAGTCCAGTCCTTGAGGCCTTGCCTAGCTGTCCTACTCTGGAAGCGGTCAGGATCATATGTCCCTCCACCTACCTGTTTGGATGATCATAATGTAGGACAGGTGGGTAAGAACAATAATATCCCAAGGTTGTACTGTACCTTTCCTAATCCCTTCCTAGCTCCATCCTATCCTTGCCAGACATTCCACTCTATCAGAATAGTGTGGCAAATAAAGAGGGCGTTATCCCTTTTACAAAAATGAGCCATCCAGGTAATCCCACAAACTCAAAATGGATGCAGCTTTTACTCCTGATTCTTTTGTTGCAGAGACAATCAGGGGCCATAGGCAAATTCCAGGCCTTGGTGGCCTAAACCACATCATCCCAAAGGAATCCATTTGCATGGTTATGATGAAGTCGGTCCTTGGCTGTTCGAAGGAAACTTGATATGCCCTGTGGACTTCCAGGATGTTTGCCAGGATGTTTGCCTGTATATAAAAATAACGGCCATCCAAGAAGTTTGTGCTAATGAATAGGAGCCAGTCATTACCATTTCAGGGCACGTCTCTTTGGTTTTCACCACAGCCACCAGCTTGATCTTCAAGTGTATGTTCGTGGTAGCAGTACTTCAGAGGCTGTAAGGGGTCTAGGTTTTTCCTTGGCTACATGACTTGCACTGAGAAGGAGCAACATTCTTTCAGCAAGAGTCCCTTCTGAGACGGTTCTAACACTTGCAGATTACATTGCTTACTGCAAAGTCATACATAGCACCCCCTCAGATCCTTATAATCTTATAGGTTCTCCTGAGGATATTTTACCTCCTAGAGTTTTGAAGGATGTGTTTCCAACAGTAGCTTCGGTTTTGTTGGAAATAATACCAGTTTGGTTTCCGGGGTTGTGCTTGCTGACTTTAAAAGAGCAATCATTCATCCACTATTAAAAAAACCTGGGCTTGATGCATCTGTATTGTCTAATTTTAGGCCAATCTCTAAGCTTCCTTTTTTAAGTAAAGTGATGGAGAGATGCGTCTATGGCCAATTGTTAGATTTCCTGAATAAAAATTATTTTTTGGAAAATTTTCAATCTGGTTTTAAACCTATGCATAGTACTGAGACAGCTTTGCTAAAGGTTTTAAATGATGTTTTTCTTATCACTGATAGTGGAAAATTTGTACTGCTTGTTTTGTTAGATTTAACAGCTGCCTTTGATACAGTAGATCATGAAATGTTGTATCGCCTTGAGCATTATGTGGGTATTACAGGCTTGGCTTTAAATTGGTTTCGATCTTACCTGCTAGATAGAATGGTGTGTGTTCAGATGGGCGGGTTTACATCTAATTTTGTTCATCTTCCTTGGGGTGTTCCACAGGGTTCAATATTGGGACCTTTATTGTTTTCTGTGTATATTCTGCCTTTGGGCGATGTAATGCGTAAATATGGTATTGATTTTCATTTATATGCTGATGATTGTCAATTGTATTTACCTTTGGATGAGGCTGATGGTTGCTCAATTTCAAAGGTGTTGGATTGTTTGTGTGAGGTTAAGCTATGGATGGCAGAAAATTTTCTGAGTTTGAATGAAGGGAAGACAGAAGTAGTACTTTTTAGTCCTAGTCGTCATGCTGATTTTTCTATGGTGGACTGTGGTGTAGTAACTTCTTATCTGAAGGATTCTGTTGTAAATCTGGGAGTGAAGATGGATAAAGATCTTTGCTTTAGGGGACATATAAATGGGGTGGTGTCATCCTCTTTTTATCAATTAAGGTGCTTGGCTAAGGTAAAACCATTTTTGTCTAAAGGTGATTTGGAAGTTGTTGTACATGCATTTATAACTTCACGCCTTGATTATTGTAATTCTATTTTATTTGGAGTGAGGCAAGGTGCTTTAGCCCGTTTGCAGCTTGTTCAAAATGCTGCTGGGAAATTCTTGGAGGGCAAACGAAAGTTTGACCATGTAATGCCTGTATTGGCGGCATTGCATTGGTTACCTGTTTTTTTCAGGGTTCATTTTAAAATTTTGTTATTGGCCTTTAAAGCTTTAAATGGTTTAGTGCCAGTATATCTGGCAGATCTGCTCCATGCTTATGTTCCCAATCGGACACTTCGGTCAGAAGATCTGTCCCTACTTGTGGTTCCCCGGGCACGACTAAAGATGAGGGGTGATAGAGCTTTTTCTGTCGCAGCTCCAAAACTTTGGAATGAGCTTCCATTATACATTCGACAATCTTCTTCTGTGACAATTTTTAAGCAAAATCTTAAAACTTATTTTTATGAATTGGCCTTTAATGAGGTGAAATGATTCTTAATGTTGTTCTGTTTTATGTTATTCGTTATTTTTAGTTAAATTTTAATTTTATATGTTATTTATTGTTTTTTGATTATCGTTTTGTAAAGCACTTTGGTGGCATTTATTGTCTGTAAGGTGCTATATAAATAAATTTTGACTTGACTATTCACTGGATGCAAGTTGGTCACTGTGTCTTGAAGAGTGCTCCTCCCCTCTGGAATGGGCCTCTGTCTCTTCATATAATAGTACTTTATCTCACTTGGATTCATTCAGTAATAGCCTCTGAATGTCTTAGGGTCTTGGGACTTGTAGCAGTTGCCATTTACATGGTTCCCTATGACAGGTTCTACCTGAGAGTACTTCAGTATGTGCTGAAAGCTTGAATGAGCCCTCACAGCTGATGATGCAGTTAGTAAGGATCTTGAATTCATGCAAGAGCCACTTGGCAGTGGTGGTTGCACATGTTGCGCATGCTAATCCTAAATTTGGGCAGTCCCTTACAGGCCTTCATGACCGCTATGACAGTCACCATGGATACTTCTGCCCTTGGAGTGTCAGGTGGCAGAAAGTCTAAGGGCCATGGTGACATACAGAGGCCAGACTGTGCATTAGCATGCTGGAGTTGAGGCAAGTTCTCCTAACCTTACAGGAATTCCATGATTCATGCCCATGCTGTCACTGTATACACATTACAGCTTTGGTTTGGTACATCAGCATGACTAGGAGAATATGGCCTATCTCTGTTGTCGAAAAGCTGTGTGCGTATGGGAAAAGGCTTTGTGTACATACGATTTTCTGGCTGAGACTCAAATTGGGATAAGCCAGTTCCCTAACAGACAGGCTTAGCCAGTGCTTGAATATAAAGGATGTCTCAGTCTGTCAGTAGCATGGAGCATATGTTCTTCGTGTTTCACTGTTGCAGTCATCACATTTGGGTTATCTGTTGCAGTAGTCCTCAGAAGGCCTGATTATCAAAGTCTTGGGTCCTGCGTCGGTTGTTGTCTCATCTTCCATGACGTCCGGTAGTCAGGGGTATAAAGCATGCAGCTGATGCCATTACATCAGTCATTCCTGCCTTGCGGTACCCAAAGCAGAAGCAGTTCGCAAGTGCCAGTCGGCGACTCCTGAAATTTTCATTTTAGAGTTTCAGAACCAAAGTCTTCAACTAAAGCTAAGTACTCAGTTGGAGAAACTTTTTCTTGCTCTAAAACGATGTCCGTAAAAGTCAGTAATTGTATTTCTTGTGGAAAGCAAATACCTCACAAAGATTTTCATTCATACTGTATTCCTTGCCTAGGCCCTAACTACGATGTATTTCGCTGTTGGTTTTGTGCCTTATTTAAGCAACAAACTATTAGTCGTTGGTATATTTACACCTCTAACTATTTTGGTACTCTGTTCAATTATCCAGATATGTATTCGGTAAGTCATCCAACTACCGACATTCTGAAAAAACGCAAAGATAAAGACAGAGACAGGCCGCCTAAGTCCAAAGCTGCCGAAGACACTTCTCCTAAGCCAGTCACCAGTTTGCCGGTACTCAGTGATGTGCTTTCGCAGCCCCTGATACCTGCTACTTCAAATTCGCAGGCCTCTACTGAGACCCATTCGGAGTCCGGTATGCCGCTAGATGCTTCAATTGTGGAACCTGCGGATGTCTCTACCTTGGATGGGTCCGGAGCCGCTGTGCAGGCAATGGCTTCTGAGGGTGTATTCAGGCCTACTGACTTGCATATTAAACCGATGCCATTGTCTTCTTCAAGGCCTAAAACTTGAACCATGCCTAGAAAACCAATGCCCAGACCCGCATGGTCATGCCTCTATGCCTAAAAAACAAATAAGAATGGCTGAAGACCTTACTACTTTAATCAGGGGAAGCCAACCTTCCCCCTCTGAGACCTTGGACTGAATTTGCATATGATACTTCTAACCAGGATTCTGAAATTTCTGTTTCCTCTGATGACCGGGATTTGCCTTTATCTACCTATGAGGATTCTGATGCAGAGGACTGTATTCCCTCTGCTTCCCCCCCGGAGGATTTCTCTTTTGGTGAAACCCTGCATACTCTGAGGGACCACTTTTGCTGGGAAAGCCAGGATTACTCTGATTCTAAAAAGAGGCTTAGGGATTTCTTACTCCTGCCCCAACACAGGCCTTTAACTATCCCTCCTGTACTAGACTTTGTTGATGATGCCTTTTCAGAATCTAGCTTGGTCCCTGACTCTCTGCCTCCTTCTCCCAGAAAACCTGATGGACATTACAGGGTTCCTGACTCTCACAAGTTCCTTTTTAAAAAATCCTACTGCGGATCCTGAGACCATTTCACAGAGACCCAAGGGCATTAAGGTTATTACTGCCAAAAATCCTATCCCCTCTGAGAGAGACTCCAGGGCACTGGATAGGTGGCGTAAAAAAGTATACACTTCTGCAACTTTGGCCATTAGGGCCTTAAACTGCCAGTTTCATTTGTTAAAGTATCAGCAGCATTTTATTGGATTGCTTAAACAGAAAATGATGTTGATTCCCGACTGTGCTGAAACTAAGGATTTACAGGATTTAATGCAATCTGCTGAACAGGTTGGAAAGCATACTTTGCAGTGTGGTTTTGATTCACTAGAGGCATCTTGCAGGACTGCTGTCACTGGGTCTGTACTTAGAAGGCATGCTTGGCTTAAGGAGCTATCTTTGCCAGATCATGTTAAAGCTAAATTGCTGAATGCTCCCTTAAATCAGGACCACCTGTTTGGCAACAAAGCAGAAGTTCTTAAAAAGATGGAGGAAAAAGCTAAATCTATACAAACTGTTAAAAGATTTCCTACAAGTACAGCCTCCTAGATTTAGTAGGCATTGGCCCTTTAAAAATTGGTCTTTTCCTGCCTCTTCCAGGCCTTCTCAGTCCAAGCCCAGAACCAGCAGAAGACCCAGGCTTCAGTCCCAGGGTATGCACAGGTCTAAGCAGTGGGGGGGCTCCCACTTCCAAATCAGGGAGTAGTAAGACTCCCCCCATGGTAAACTGTTTCAATGACTTAACTTTAAAACTTCCAAGCACTTCTCAACTGACTGCTGCTTTAGGGGGAAAGATTGCTCTGCAGGCAAAAAACTGGGAACTCATTACCCAGGACAAATGGGTTTTAAATGTAATTTCCCAAGGATACAGATTTCGCTTCCACACGTTACCAACCCCAAACGGTTGGCCAGATCTACCCCCAAATCAGTGGGCAGAGGCTCAAAAGCAGGTACTCTCTTTCTCTTAAGCATAAAGGCTATTCACACTGTACCAGAAGAGGAAAAGGGACAAGGTTTCTACTCTACTTTTCCTAGTACCCAGAAAAGACAACTCATGGCGTCCTATCCTGGAACTTTCTATCTTAAACACCTTTTTGGAGTTTCCAAAATTCAAAATGCTCACTCTTCACCAGTTACTTACTATGCTAGGCAAAGATGCCTGGTTGGCAACACTGGATTTAAAGGAAGCCTACCTGCACATCCAAATCAGGGAATCTTGCAGAAGATATCTACGCTTCAAAGCAGGCTACATGCACTATCAGTTCTCTGCACTACCCTTTGGCTTATGCACCGTGCCCAGGGAATTCACAAAGTGCCTAGCTCCAGTCATTGCATTTTGCAGGCAAAGAAATATTGAAATATACCCATACCTGGATGATTGTCTAATGCAGGCAGAAAGCCAGGACATACTTTTGAATCATCTGGCATTTGTACAAAAGGTGCTAACTTGTCTGGGGTACACCATAAAGGAATCACATCTGGTACCCTGTCAACAAATTATATTCCTGGGAGCAAGCTTGAACACAACTTCCCAGATGGCTTTCCTCACACCAGAGAAGCAAATTCATTTGACAGCTTCAAACTAATGGCCACAAAAACCCTGCTATCTGCAAGGCAAATTCTGCAAGCTTTAGGGTTCATGGCCTCCTGCATTCTACTAATTCCATATGCAAGACTGCATATGAGGAAACTACAATGGTATCTAAAAAGCATATGGTGTCAACATTCTCAGGATCTAGAAACAATGATTCCTATCATACCTTTCCTATGGTTAGAGTTCCTTTGGTGGGCAGACGCCTGCCACCAAAGCAAGGGACTACCTTTCACTCTACCTCCTGCCACCCAAACCCTAACAGATGCATCAGACTATGCATGGGGGGCTCACCTGGCAGGGAAGTGCATTCAGGGCAAATGGAACCAAAGTCAAATGCACCTACATATCAATCAGAAAGAAATGTTAGCTGTACAGAATGCTCCTTCAGCCTTCAAGGACCACATTCTTCCAGGACAATTAATGGTAAAGACGGACAACACCACTGTTATGTGGTACATAAACAAGCAGGGAGGTACCCATTCTTACCCCCCCCTGTAGACTAGCCATGGCTCTGTGGAACACAGCCTTGAGCTACCAAGTGCATCTACAGGCTCAATTCATGCCAGGAAAACTAAATACACTGGCAGACGAACTAAGCAGAAATCTCATGGACCCACACAAGTGGAAACTGGAACCAAAGACTTTCAACATTTTGATAAACAAATGGGGGAGCCCAGATCTAGACCTGTTTGCCCCCCCCCCCCCAGAACTACCAATTGGACAAATTCTACACAAGGACTCCCCACGAACAAGCTGGGAAAGTGGATGCTCTGTCCTTCAGCTGGAAAAAAATCTATCAGTTTATGCCTTTTTTTCTTCTGCCTTTCCTCTCCAAAGTACTACTAAAGATCAAACAGGACAAACCAAGGACGATACTGATTGCACCAGACTGCACCACTGTCACTGCTGGCTCCATGGCACCTGCCTCAGACCCCCTACCCTGCTTTCACAGCAGGAGAGCCAGATTCTGCACCCTCTGCTTCAATCCCTGAACCTGGCAGCCTGGCTAATTACCTAATCTCTCCGTTACCTTCCCTCAGTAATTGTTGAATGTCATTTTGGAGGCAAGAAGGCCTAGTACTAGAACATCTTATGCTGAAAAATGGAAAAGATTCTGTGCTTGGAACCAAACTCAAAGGATGGGCACAGCAGCACCCAATTTACCTCAGATTCTTCAATACTTAACTGAGATGCTTCACAAGGGCCTTTCTTGTTCCTCCATCAAAATTCACGCCTCAGCCATTTCAGCTCATTACAACACAGAACCACCCCTCTTCTCTCACCCACTGCTCAAGCAGTTCCTCAGAGGGGCCAGAAACTTAAGACCACCCAGGAGAGCCCCAACTCCAGCCTGGGACCTTAACTTTGTATTGGAAAAACTCACTCTTCCTCCTTTTGAGCCAGCTGCAAGTGCAGAGTTAAACTTCCTTTCTTGGAAAACAGCCTTCCTTTTAGCAATCACTTCAGCAAGAAGGGTATCTGAATTACAGGCCCATATGGTAGTGGAGCCTTTCATCATCTTTCATGCGGACAGGGTGTCCCTCAGGAGCAATACCTCCTTCATGCCCAAGGTGGTATCCAGTGGAATTGGTCCATTCATTTGCCAACCTTCTTTTCTAATCCACAGAAGAAAGGGGAACAGATACTGCACTCAGATGTGCACAGAAAACTTGGATTTTGCTTGGGCAGGACTAAACCTCAAAGGGAATCTGAACAACTGCTGGTGGCATTTGCTGCAGGGGCAGAGGAGAAGGCTATTTCAAAGCAAGCCATTTCTAAATGGATAGGCCATTGCATTCATTTCTGCTATAAGCACCATGGAAAACCTATCCCACAGGGGATTAGACCCCATTCAACCAGGGCTGCATCTACCTCTACAGCTTTTGTCAGAGTTGTCCCTACCAGGGACATCTTAGAAGCTGCTATCTGGAGTTGTACGTACTTTCACCAAGCATTACCATTTACCAATTTTCTCTAAATCCAGAGCTGGCTTTGCCACTGCATTCTTACAGGGCCTTATAGCTGGCCCTAATACTATCTAATTTCCTCCTCCCATCCTTAGCTTTGGGAATCTACCCAATTGTGATGACTGCAACAATGAAACATGAAGAACATAGTACAGTTGTGTACACTTACCATAAATGTAGATGTTCGAGTGTATTCACTGTTGCAGTCCTGGTTACCCTCCCTCCAGCCCCCAGACTTTTGGCTATACTTCTACTCTCCTTTATTATGCTTGAAAGCTTTTTGGTGTATTTGCTTTTTTGTTGAAGGTATAACCTTGTGTGTGTATATGTATGTGTTTGTGTGTATGTATGTATGTATATGTATGTATATATATATATATATATATATATATGTATATATATATATATATATATATATGTGTGTATATATATATATATATATATATGTGTGTGTATGTGTGTATATATATATATATATATATATATATATATATATATATATATATATATATATATATATATATATATATAATTGCTTCCCACTAGGGGGGGCGCGTAGGCTGCATGCTTTATACCCCTGACTACCTGACGTCACAGAAGAGACAGCAACTGACGCAGGACCCTGACGTCATGGAATATGAGACTGCAACCAACACAGGACCCAAGACTTGGATAATCAGGCCAACTGAGGGCTACTGCAAGCAGAGAACCCAAATGTGATGACTGCAACAGTGAATACACTTGAACATATACATTTATGGTAAGTGTACACAACTGTACATTTTGGATACTAGAGAAAGGCTTGATGTGACATACTTTGCATCCCAAACCCATGCCAAGTGCAGCAGTGTCCACTGCCTTGTTCCCCCAGGGAGAAATATCTTTTATCTGATTTACACCAGGGGCTAATTCTTCATCACTTGCCTCTCTGAGTATGCATTGCCTTTCTTCAGGGTACCTACCTTGCCAAGTCACCTTTTGAAAGATCGTTTTCCACAAGTCTCCACCACTAAAGTAAAAATGAATGCTTCTACCCTTTGAATAAACAGCTTGGGGTGAAATTGAATTTCTTGGCATTGGATGCAATCTTTGTTGTGGCATTGACCTTTGCCAGGAGGATTTTGGATTTGCAGGCCATGTACTTCAGGCCTCCTTATCTAATTTTCCACAAGTAATAGAGTACCTTTTATATATGTACCAGCTTTTTCTTTATGCTAAGTTAGCTACTGAAACAAACCTTTACTCGTCTGTACACCTACCTACCTGTTTTCTTTCCTGAATATTCTACCAGAAGAGGGTATTTGATGCATTGTAAAAAGATGCATAGGTAACTTAGGCATGGTTCTCTCAATATTACCCATCTAAACAAATTCACAGTTTTTCATTTCTTTTCATACAAGAAACTGGGCTGTAAAGTATCCAAGGTTACCCTGATCAGGTGGTTGATGTGTTGTCTAAAGTTTTGTCATGAAAAGCACAATAATGCCCTGCCACCTATACCCAAGGCTCATTCAGCCAGAGTGGTAAGTACTGTCAGGCCTTTTTCAAGAGTATCTGTAGATGGTATTTGTGCAGCAGCTCCAGGGGCTTCATTGAATACTTTCACAAGACATTCTAAGAAGAATATGATTTCTAGATCTTGGTGGTTTTTCAGTACTGCATTCATTAGGGACAAGTTCATGTGAGGTACCATCAAGGAGGATAAGGTTGGGACTCTTTTCTAATGGTTAATGAGGATGTAAATAGAAAAGGCAACTGTAAATAAAGCAGTTTCAGTATTTCTATAAAACATTTCATGGTACGAATTACACGTTTTGTAGTAAGCATTTTTTTTAGATATTGTTGTACATGATAAAGATACTGAAGCAAACATATGCCTTTAGTTTTTAGAAATGTAGGCATTCCAATGCAAAAAGTGAAAAAAGGTTAGACAAAAGGATGTTTAAGTTAATGGGCTGTATTTCTAGGTTGTTGAGGTTGGCTTAATCTAATACCATGTTTTATCACCTGACCCCACTACCAGGCTTCTTGGAGTAGAGACAATAACCTATGCTTTGACTATCACATCAACAACACCATAAAATTAGTTAACAGAATACTAGGCTCCCTGTATAGAATTAAACCATTCCTTACTCCACTTACCAGAACTTCCATTGCCCATACCCATCTGATTTCTTCCTTCCTTTATGCCTCCCCTATTTACACATACCTGTCCAAATCTAACCTCTGCAAACTGGCTGTTGCCTATAACAGTATTGCCATATTTGCCTCTGGCTCTACTTTTAGAACCCATCACTGCATAAATTTAAAGCAATTAGGATGGCTTGAGCTGCAAAATCTGATCTTATATCACCAGCTCTCCTTAGCCCATAAAATCCTCTACAAACCCACTAACACCACTATACTTGCCTCCCTTATCACACCTTACTGCAACCTTAAAAGCCTACGTTCTTCTAACAAACTTATTATATCTACTTGCAAATCCAACAATTTGGCAGGCAAATCCTTGTTTTCAAACAATAGGCAAAGCCAGGAACACTCTTCCTGACAACCTCACTGCCAGCTCTTCTTTTCCCTGTTTCAAATCCCAACTCAGAACTCTCCTCAAAACTCACTGGCTCTGCCCCTGTACTAACCCTAACTAGCTTTCAGTGTCCCACTAGTACTCTCTGTTCTCCTTCAAACAAATCTTACACTAAATCTTTTCTATTCTCATGCATAATTTGTATTTCCTTAGTCTGTATTTAATTTCTAATTGTTGCTTCTGTAAGAACATGCTAATGCTAATACGATACTTATTTTTTTTTCTCAATTTAACTACTAAATTTGTAAAGACTGATTTTAATGTCTGTATTTGGAGCTTCTCCCCGGGCCTCTGCTGAAAATGGACTAGTATCCAGCTGGACCAGCCCGGTAAACAAATGTGAAATAAAATAAAGTAGAGACAAATTAGTAAGAGAACTCTGAATGTAATGCAGTGTTTTACTTTCGCAATAAATGTTCAGCGTGTCTGTAGAACTCCACAGCAAAGGGCTGCATATTTTTCTTGTGTCCATGGAGACAAGCAGATATCGGGAGTAAAAAGACAGAACATTGTTTTCTTTAAGATAAAGTGAATGTTTTCTGAAGGCATGTAAGTTGTTTTTCACATCTGAGAGGAGAATAATGATAAAAAGGAGTAGACAGCAATTGTAAGTAGGAGTGCATGCATTAACATGTGTCTTAACAGGGACAATTCAACTTTAGGTTAGAAGATGCTTGTGTCTGCAGCTGTCTATTTAAGACAATTGTTCCTGTTAAGAGGGTTAAATGTCATTGTTCGAACATGTACATAATTTTGTGTTTGTATTAAGTTAGGTTATGGGTGTGTTCAGGAGGGTGTCTGTTTTTTAGGATTTTTATTAAAACAAAGTGTCTTGAAAAATGTGACATAGGTTCAAGTGGAGATGACAAGAAAAAAAACTGTATAAAATATCAACCTGCTAAACTTTATTGGGTGCATGTATCAGAAAATCTGGAAATAGACATATAAAATGTTATTGTATGCAATAGGTTGGAATAATAACTTTTTATGATAAAGGAGACACTTTCCATATTATCATAGAATGTGAAGGTCTCTCAGGTGTAGACAAAAAGGAAATATATTAAGAAATGCAGAGTGCAAATAGCAATGCCACTTGAGACACATTTGAAAAGAACTGAGTATGTCAGTTTGATGAAGAATATATTTCAGGGTGGATATTCAGGAGAATATCAGGGACAAAGGAAAAGGGTAGTGCTCATTAATTGTTAGAACAGCTCCAATAGTGATAGAAGAGATAGAAAAGATGATGGTAGAGTTGTGGTTTTAAGAGGTAACTGGCAAGGGAAGAGGATTATGTTGGCATATATTTCTATTCCACCAAAAAACGCTGTTGTGGAGTCTATGAAAATTTTGGGAGTAATCCGCTTTCAGCGGGAATATTACTTGTAGATGGGTACAGGAATTTGATTTGCAACAGTGAAGATGTATCAGGGGGCCTAGAATGGAAAATATAACAAATGAGGTGAACTTCTGAAGACATTTATGAAAATATTTGGTATGGAATTCATAAATTCAGTAGTGGGAACTCTAAGAGAATTTACATATTATTCCCCCAAAGTACAATAACTGGCCTAGACTAGACAGTGATTATATTTCACTGGAAAAGTGTGTATTTGAAAGTTTTGTAAAATCCAATAACTATTTCACACCATGTGCCAATAGTAACTAAAATAAAAATGCAGGGGTAATAAAGTAAAAATGAGACACTGATGCTTCCATGCCTACCTTTTAAAAAGACTGCAATTTAAGGAACGGGTAGTGGAAATTATTTGGGCGTTATTAGGGAAGATAGAAAGTACTTCATAAGTTATAGGTGGTGAGTTAGATACAATAAAGTGACATTTAAAAAATATGGTAAAAATAAGAGAAAAACAGATATGGTTAAGAAGTAAGAATTATTTAGAGGGGCTGACAAAGGTTAAAGTATTTCAGAATAAGGAGAATCTCACAGAACAAGAGGCACAACTGCAGAGTGCTAAAGAGAAAATAAGGGAGCCCCCGGATAATATGCATGAGTTTAGAAAGACTAGTATTAATTAAGTGGGTCCCAATTACAACACAGAAAAGACCAAATGTCGAACGTCTGAAAACTCGAAAATGCCATTCATCAATGTGTTTTTTGTAAGATTGCGGTACAGTGAAGATCGGTAAATTTGCCCTTTCTTCATTGTAGTGCGATCTCTGAGTTGGTCTATATAATTAGCGGGGGGGGGGGTGTTGGGAGTGCAGCCCTCCACAAAAGCGATTTCATGGTACAGCATTTTTGAGTTTTAAGCCATTCGACTTTTGGTGTTTTTGGTGTAATATAGACCCTAATTAAGCACCTGTTTTTAATAACTTTAGCGCACAAAAACTTCTAGTCCAGCGGCTTGGGCAACGAAAAGCAGAAAGAGTTGTTGCCAAACTTGGGGAGTACATAACAAGAAAAATAACTGAAGATCCTGTAGAGGTATTAGAGATATTTCAGAAATTTTGTGAAACTTTGCATCAAGCAGAAATATGTGGAAATCAAGAAAAAGCGGAAATGGAAATATTTATGGAATAGATGTACAATGAGGTTCAATAATAAACTGTTAAGATAGGAAGAGATGAGATTAAAAAAAGTGATGTATAACCAATCTACAGGAAATTATCCAGGAATAGATGGTACTCCTGGGAAAGTTTGGAAGCTGGGAGGGAAGAAAGTGATACAGATCTGGAAGGTTTTGTTTAACAGTATCTTGAAAAGAAGGGAACCATAAACATTCTGGAAAAAAAAAACTGTGGTGGTTGTAATGCCTAAAGATGAAGACCCAGCAGACCCAGCTTCATATAGGCCCGTTTTAATTTTAAATATTGACTATAAAGTGCATGTGTCTATAATGGTTAAAAGAATGGCAAAGGTGTTGCCAAAACTGAGAGCTATGGACCAATGTGTTTGTGTAAGGGAGGCAAACATTTGACATTAATAGAACAATGATGATCCAGAGGGAAGCAAAATGCAAAAAAAAAAAAAAAAACCCAAAATGCCACTGTTATTGGTGTGCCTTGATACAGGGAAAGCATTTGACAGAGTAAGCTGGGATTTTGAGTAGGGCATTGGAAGCATTTGCATTCCCTGATACAATAGTAAGGCTACTTAGCAGGATATGTGAGGGATCAGAGGCAACAAAAAAAATCAAAGTAAGAGGGGTTAGTCCCTAATAAGTTGTGTCTGAACAGAGGGACTAGGCAGGAGGTGTCCTCTTTCCCCTTTGTTATTTGTGTTATATTTAGAGCCATTGACAAAGAAAATAAGGGATGCAAGAATTCAAAGATATTATTTGGTATGGTTGTGATGGTCCCTACTCGGGAAAAGTAATCAAGGAACATCAATCCTCATCAGTGACACCAAGGGACAGCCACTAGGAGCAAAAATGGATACACACAGTATTTTCAGATACAGCTCTCTGCACCAAGCACAATTTCCCTTTAGAGCGCACAGGGAAGCACACTACAGACATGGGGCTGGACTCGCTCTCTCTCTCCTCTCCAGGCCCCAAACAAGACTCCACAATGACCCCTTTGGAACTCTGTGTCCCTTTTCCAATTAGCGGACGCACACACTTTGATATTTGATCTACAAACACACACACACACACACCCTGGGAAAGGCTGGCACAGATGTACCAGCTATGTTCGCTATGCCCAGGCTATAAGGTAATTACGCTGCCACCAGTCAGTTACTCTAAGGCTCTTACAAGGGTACCCAGTTATACTGAATAAAATGAATACTAATACAAATGATAGAATTTGACCAGTGCAGCAAGGTTTTCAGGAGCAGCCACAGTGTCACTAAAATAAACACAAGTACTCTAAGATGTTAAAAGTATTCTCTTAAAGACCAGTCACAATGAAGATGTATAAATATTTAATAAATAATAAAATAGAAAAGTTGAGAATACTGAATATCTAGTTTACAGTAAACACCAGAGCTTCAAGCACAGGAGATATAAACATAACACAGTTGGTTAGATTCACATAGATGTGGAAAAACAGTACTTGACTAATCTCACTACATTTTCCTAACTAAAGAATTACTGTTTCCTAGTTAAGTTACTTACTACAGCAAGGCAAGTGGAGGTTTGAGATATTGGTGAGAGATATTTCCTGTTAGTTTCTGAAAAACAAAGTGCTGCTGCGAGAGTTGCTTTAAATCTCTCACTAATATCTAAAAAAAAATCCTTTCAGTGCTGGTAATAGAATGACATCACATCAGCTCACCTGCCTCTGGTACAGTACACTCCAAGAGCTTTGCTAAGATCTGTTGCAGCATTTGAAAGCTATAAAACAATTTCAAAAACTTGCACCCTTCCAGAGTAGCAATTAGTCCACCCCTAAGGACAATACAGTAAGATTCCTAGTCCTGCTTTTCCCAGACATTTTTGTCTCTGGCTGCAATCAGACCTGTAAGATGGTCTTTATGGCATAAACTAACCCATTTAATTTTCAACCTATTTTTCAAAATTAGCTGGACTGAGATTAACCTCTTCCTTTTCAGAATTCTCTGTTTTGTGCCCCTGCCTAGCAGGCTTACCATGTAATTAACATCACTGACCTTCCTTACCACTTAGAGGGGTCCCTCCCAAGCTGCCTGCAATCTATTGCTTCCAACAGGAATGAGGACCATAGCCTGCTGTCTCACAACATACTCTCGGGCTTAAGCATTTCTGTCATACCAGACCTTTTTCTGCTGTTGGGCACCTGCTAGGTTCTCCTGGGCGAAGCCCATGAGCTCCCTAAGCTTTGTCCTGAGGGTTATTCATTTATTTTATTTTACATTTGTTTACCAGGAAAGTCCAACTGGACAACAAGTCCATTTTCAGCAGAGGCCCAGGGGCAAAAAACTCCAATACATACAGAGAACAAGACGTTTAACAATTTTACATAGAATTTCTTCAAAAATCTTAACAAAATTGATATACCATTTATAAAAAGAAACCAATTACAGTTCACAACAGACTTCTTGTGGGATTCACACTCACCCTCCCACTCATCACAAATCAAATCTAAAGGCCCCCTCACCACATACAGCAACTCAAAGGCTGAAAAACCTGTGGATTCCTGCGGTATCTCACTGTATGCAAACAGTATATGGGGCAAATATTTGTCCCACTTTCTCTCAAACTTGTCTGCAAATACCCGAATCATGGTCTTTAGTGTAGAGTTTAACCACTCCACCAGACCATTAGGCTGGGGATGGTAGAAGGTGGATTTTAGGTGCCTTCACCCCACAGCACAGACAAGCCAGCAAGTCTGACATGAAATTGGCATCTCTCAGTCAGTATTTCTGTCGGGAAACCTACCCTGATGAAAATCTGTAACAAAGCATTTTCTGCCACCTTGCCTCAATGGAGGACAGAACCACCGTCTCAAGGTATCTTGTAGCACAATCTACTACCACCAGGATATACTGCTTTCCTGTAGAACTTGGGGAACTCAGAGGCCCCACAATATCCATATCTACCCTCTGAAATGGCTCTTGAATCACAGGCAAAGGCATCAAAGGAGCTTTGACCTTCTCTCCTGCCTTGCCTACCTTTTGGCACTGCTCACAGGTCCTGCAATACCTTGTTACATCCCTTGCAATCCCAGGCCAATAAAGGTTCTGCATAATACATCTCTTTGTGCTTTTTATGCCCATATAACCTGCAAAAGGAATGTCATGGGCTATGGCTAGAAGTACCAGATGGTAAGCTCTGGATACTACCAAATGCT
Source organism: Protopterus annectens (assembly GCF_019279795.1). Taxonomy (NCBI): domain Eukaryota; kingdom Metazoa; phylum Chordata; order Ceratodontiformes; family Protopteridae; genus Protopterus; species Protopterus annectens. The sequence continues at coordinate 121,893,160 of NC_056727.1, forward strand.
GCATTACCTCACCCTCTAGCCCTTTCTTAGGGGTCCACTCTCTATAACAGTAACCCTTTGTTCCAATATACAGACTCCCCTTTTCCTTGAGAATTAGGTGCTTCATTAGGTACCTCCCCAAACCTCATAAGGTAGGGTGTGAAAGCTGAGTTTGCCTCAGCGCTGCCTTTGTGACCCTTCTCAGCTCCCCCTTCCACAGAAAGCCTGGTATCTTCTGATAGTGGTGCCTCACTGTCAGCCTGGGTACTACCACTCATCTCTGTCCTTGGATTACCATGTCCATGGGAACATAATCACCTACTAATAGCTTTGGCTCACTTTCAGGCTCACTGCTGCAGGGAAGCTTCTTCCCTGAAACAGCCACATCACCCACCTTAGCTTCAGGTGTGGGGTCTGTCTGGGTCTCCCCCATGCTACCCAGACCCACATGCCTGCCTCCAAGCCTTACTGTGTGTAACTGCATGCACAGAAGGTACTGCATTATCAAAATCATTCCCTATGAAGACATCTGCGGGGATATCCTCAATAACACCTGCCTGCTTCCTTCCTTTTCCACCATCCCAGTCAAGGTGAACCCTGGCCAAAGATATTTGGAATGGGGTCCCCTCCTAAAACTCTGACTGGAGTGGACTGCCCAAGCAAGTACTGTTCCTCTTTAACCACTGCAGGCTTCGCAGTGGTTATGCCAGAGGCTGTGTCTGTCTTAGCAGTGGTCTATCTTCTAACCCCTAAGATAGGATACAAACACCAGTAGCCCCTGTTGTCTCCAGACAACTTAACACTGGCCTGCTGTTATTTCCACTTGCTGGCTCCCTCACCTTTTTGTTCCTCACCTTGCTTCAGTGGACATTTGTATGCTATATGGCCCCTCTGGTTACATTTAAAACATCTAACCCTTGATCTGGCCATGTACCTGAACTAATGGCTTACCCTGTTACTGGTGGACACTTTGGGTGGTTTAGGCTTACAGCACTGGGTGGTTTAGGCATACAGCACGGGGTAATCCCCTTCTTGTGCAGTGGTTCTCTGCTAAGTACAGAGTCCCTTTTCTTCCCAGCTCATCTGCAGAGGTACTGTCCTGGTCTGCCAACCAGATTCTCATATCCTCAGGCAAAGTGCTAAGGGCTTGTTCTCTTAAAAGGTCTGGCAGCCTTTCAAAAGTGTGACCTGACACCCACTCACATACCTATGAAAATCCGTGCTTAACTCAGCAATATAATCAGATACACTTTCATGTGTTTGCATCTATGCTTATGCCTATTCCCAATTACCTCCATCACCCTGGCGAAGAGTCAGCATTTCCCTCTCATGTTGATGCTGCTTCTCATTCTCTTCCACCTCTAAATGCCGCAGTTTCTCATTCTCTTCTACCTCTAAATGCCGCAGTCTCTCATTCACTTCCACATCCAAATGCCGCAGTCTCTCATTCTCTTCCACCTCCAAATGCCGCAGTCTCTCATTCTCTTCCACCTCCAAACGCCGCAGTCTCTCATTCTCTTCCACCTCCAAACGCCGCAGTCTCTCATTCTCTTCCACTTCCAAATGCCGCAGTCTCTCATTCTCTTCCACCTCCAAATGCCGCAGTCTATCATTCTCTTCCACCTCCAAATGCCGCAGTCTCTCATTCTCTTCCACCTCCAAATGCCGCAGTCTCTCATTCTCTTCCACCTCCAAATGCCGCAGTCTCTCATTCTCTTCCACCTCCAAATGCCGCAGTCTCTCATTCTCTTCCACCTCCAAATGCCGCAGTCTCTCTTTCTCTTCCGCCTCCAAATGCCGCAGTCTCTCTTTCTCTTCCGCCTCCAAATGCCGCAGTCTCTCTTTCTCTTCCGCCTCCAAATGCCGCAGTCTCTTTCTCTTCCACCTCCAAATGCCGCAGTCTCTTTCTCTTCCACCTCCAAATGCCGCAGTCTCTCTTTCACCTCCAAATGCCGCAGTCTCTCTTTCTCTTCCACCTCCAAATGCCGCAGTCTCTCTTTCTCTTCCACCTCCAAATGCCGCAGTCTCTTTCTCTTCCACCTCCAAATGCCGCAGTCTCTCTTTCTCTTCCACCTCCAAATGCCGCAGTCTCTCTTTCTCTTCCACCTCCAAATGCCACAGTCTCTCTTTCTCTTCCACCTCCAAATGCCACAGTCTCTCTTTCTCTTCCACCTCCAAATGCCGCAGTCTCTCTTTCTCTTCCACCTCCAAATGCCGCAGTCTCTCTTTCTCTTCCACCTCCAAATGCCGCAGTCTCTCTTTCTCTTCCACCTCCAAATGCCGCAGTCTCTTTCTCTTCCACCTCCAAATGCCGCAGTCTCTTTCTCTTCCACCTCCAAATGCCGCAGTCTCTTTCTCTTCCACCTCCAAATGCCGCAGTCTCTCTTTCTCTTCCACCTCCAAATGCCGCAGTCTCTCTTTCTCTTCCACCTCCAAATGCCGCAGTCTCTCTTTCTCTTCCACCTCCAAATGCCGCAGTCTCTTTCTCTTCCACCTCCAAATGCCGCAGTCTCTTTCTCTTCCACCTCCAAATGCCGCAGTCTCTTTGTCTTCCATCTCTAAATGCCGCAGTCTCTTTCTCTTCCACCTCCAAATGCCGCAGTCTCTTTCTCTTCCACCTCCAAATGCCGCAGTCTCTCTTTCTCTTCCACCTCCAAATGCCGCAGTCTCTCTTTCTCTTCCACCTCCAAATGCCGCAGTCTCTCTTTCTCTTCCACCTCCAAATGCCGCAGTCTCTCTTTCACCTCCAAATGCCGCAGTCTCTCTTTCTCTTCCACCTCCAAATGCCGCAGTCTCTTTCTCTTCCACCTCCAAATGCCGCAGTCTCTCTGGTGCTTCTAATTCCAAACGTTTTGCATCTAGTTCAAGCCTCTCTAACTCCAGATGGATTTTTAAGACTTCTGAGGAAAAGGTGTACTGTCCTGTTTCTGAGGGCTGTAAATCCCCATCACCAGACTAGTTATCCTCCTGGTTGCTGGTCTGGGCTACAGCTGCTAAGGCTGAAATCATTTCCTCTTTAGTCAGGTTGGCATGCATTAGTCCTATGGCTTTGCACAACTTGGCCAACTGGTTCTTTGTCAGCTTGCCATAATCCTCTGCTGACATGTTTGCCTGCTTTCTGTAACTAAACAAAACTAACAAAAAATAAATAAAACTGTTGTGAAAAGGAAACTCTATTTACCTTGTGGCTGCTGAGAGTATACACCACAGACACACACCCCGTCAGTGACAGCTGCTCACAGGCTACTGAAGTTCAATTAATATCCCACCCAGCTGCTACCAACATGCGACAGTCCCTACTCCAGGCCAGTAGTCAAGGAGCCTCAATCCTCACCACTGACACCGGTGAGGGGTGGCCACTAGGAACAAAAATGGATACACACAGTATTTTCAGATGCAGCTCTCTACAGCAAACACAACTTCTCTTATAAGCACACAAGGACCACACTCCAGACCAGGGGCTGGGCTGATACTGTCTCTCTCCAGGCCCCAAACAGGACTCCACATTGACCACTTTGTAGCTCTGTGTCCCCGTTCCAAGTAGCTGAGAGACTCACTTGAATATTTGATCTTCACACACACCTGGGAAAGGCTGGCACAGATTTACCAACTGTGCCCCCTCTGCCCAGACTGTAAGGTAATTACATTGCCACTAGTCAGCTACTCTAAGGCTGTTACAAGGGTACCTAATTATACTGAGTAAAATTAATACAAATACAAAGGGTACTGCGGCGGTGGTGCTGCGTTAGTGCTGTCGACTCACAGCAAGACCTCCGTCCGATTCTCAGCTAAAGCATCTTCTGTGGGGAGACAGGCATGAAGGGGCGTACCTTCGTTGAAGGTTGTGCATCAGGGCTGGTAAATCAGCACGTAAAAATCTTCTACCAATCATTAGTGGACCGGAGTTCCGCTGTGGCGACCCCTAACCGGGATAAGCCGAAAGACACAAACAAAAGAGTTTGACCAGTGCAGCAAGGCTTTCAGGAGCAGCCACAGTATCACTAAAATAAGCATAAGTACTCTTAAGATGTTAAAGTATTCTTTCAAAGACCAGCCACAATGAAAGGTGTAGAAATATTTAATAATAAATTAAATAAAAAACATGAGAATACTGAATATCTAGTTAGAATAAACACCAGTTTCTACCATAGGAGATGTAAAGAAATAACAGTTGAATAGATTCACACAGATGCAGAAAAACAATAATTTAACTAATCTCACTATATTTTCCTAACTGACTAAAAAATTACTGTTTCCTAATTAAGTTGCTTTCAATAGCAGGGCAAGATGATGAGTGTTGAGTAGCTTACTACAGCAAGGCAAGATGAGGTGTGTGATTGTGTGAGATATCTGAGAGAGATCTTTCCTGCCAGGTTCTGAAAAACAAAGCGCTGCTGCGAGAATTCCATCATATCTCCCACTAATATCTAAAGAATCATTTCAGTGCTGGTTATAGAATGACATCAGAACTGGTCACCTGACTCTGGTCCAATACACATCCAGAGCTTTGCTAAGATCTGTTGCAGCATCTGAAAGGTATAAAACAATTTCAAAAACTTCCAGGGTAGCAATTAGTTCACCCCTAAGGACAATACAATTATTTTATTTATTTTTACATTTGTTAAACGGGCTAGTCCAACTGGATACATGTCCATTTTCAGTGGAGGCCCGAGGAGAAAAGCTCCGCTATCTACTACATGGTAACAAAAAAGTATATACAAAATACACAAGGCATTTAAACCACAAATACACAAGGCATTTAAACTGCAATTTCAGGATGTTCAGAAAAGGTGATAGAGAGAAAAGACGTTACTTAAGTACAGGTATGCATAATATGTGACAGAATTAATTGAATTGTTTCAAAGTTAACAATAGAATTTCGAGAAAAGTATAGTTTGTAGATGAGAGAGTCCATTTCTCAGTAGAAATGAAAAAAATTGAAGAAATAGAGTTGGGAGAAAGTGAAAAGGATGCAGGATAAGGGAGGAGGTAAAAAGACCAGCTGGGGTTATTGCAAGAGCATAGCCAGTGGTTGGTTAGAAAGTGTTTCAGTTTAGTTTTAAATAGTGTGATGGAAGTTTGGGCTATAAGGTCTGGAGGAAGTTGATTCCAAATTTTACCAATTGAGTTGGAAAATATAGAGTCACCTGCGGTATTCTTTGATAGAGAAGTTTGAATCCGTATTTTATTGGAAGAGCGTAGGTTTTTTAGGTTGTTGTAGGGTTTTATAAGGGTGGAGAGCATTGGTATGTTTTCAGGGTGATGAAGGGCTTTATGGGCAATTGTAAGCTGATAGTATTGAATTAGGTGGGGTAACTCCAGCCACCCTAGGTTAAGGAGGTTCAGGCAGTGATGCATTTTATATGGAGAGGCAGTGGCAAATCCTGGCAATGTTGTTGTAGGCTGCTGTAAGCTTATTGATGTTATATTTAGAAAGATTAGTATATATGGGGGAAGCATATAGTAGTGTAGAGATAAGATGGGTTCTAGCTATGGTAGTTCTTACTTCAGGAGTTGAGAAAGATTTAATTCTGTAGAGAGAACCTAATTTTCTATTAGTTGCTTTTATGATAGAGTTGATATGAAAGTCAAATTTAAGTAGGTTGTCAATAGTAATACCCAAAAGTTTGGTTGTTTGGTCGAGAGATAAGGGTGCCATTGTTAGAAGTAAGTGTGAAGTTAATAGTGGGAGACAGGTGTGTGGGTAAAAAGAGGAGAAGTTTAGTTTTCTTAGGGTTTAAGAGGAGACCGTGATTGGAGAACCATTGCTCTATAGTGGTAAAAGTTTTTTGGGTAAGGGAGTGGAGGTCAGCTTGGTTTGTGGCAGAGCAAATGATGGTGGTGTCATCAGCGTATTGAATACAAGTAGAGGGGTGGCAAGATACAGGTCGTTAATAAAGATGGAAAATAAAAGAGGACCTAAGATTGGAGCCCTGAGGGACTCCTAAAGTAGTGGGGAGAAGTTCAGAAAGATTGCCGTTCCATAAAACAGCTTGTTTTCGATTTTGAAGATAGGAAGTAAACCAGCTTAAGGCAAAATTATCGAGAGAGAGATTTTAAACGATGTAAGAGGAGTTGGTGATTCACCATGTCAAAGGCTTTTGACAGGTCTACAAAGAATGCTGATGGAAGAAGATTGTTATTGCGGTTTTTATTAATGGAGTCAATAAAGGATAATAAGGCTGTGGTGGTGCTATGGCAAGGACGAAAGCCATGTTGGCAGTTAGCGAGGAGATTATTGGATAGGAGGTGCCTGTCTAGGCATTAATTAAGATTCCTAGTCCTGGTTGTCACAGACATTTTTGTCTGTAGCTGCAATAAGACCTGTAAGATAAAATCTTTATGGCCTAAACCAACGAATTTTTCAAAATTAGCTAGACTGAGATTAACCTCTTCCCTTCCAGAATTCTCTGTTAAAATATATACATTTAATCAGTTATAATAATACTGTCTGACATGCATGTATATCTCTTCTGTCCAGCAGGACCAACTGTTGTTGCATTTTTAACACAAGCAACTTTACAAATACATTTTTAATGCAATCATCTGTTCAAATCAGTGTGATAGTCAAATGACATAAAATTCTTTACGAAACTCCAGCTAGCTATGCTGACATATGTTACACATACACTGCCCTACTCTCCCTGGCACAGATCTACCTCATTATCATCACATCAAGAAATCAAGAAAAGTTGGCTTTATTTGCCGATGATATTGCGTACCTGATACAAACAGAAAAGGATATATCAGTGTTGTGGAACATTCTGAGACAGTTTCAACTTTTTTTTAGGTATATACCATTAGTGAAGTTAAATCTGTGTACCCACACATGAATTGGTTCAGCAATATCATTATTTATGGGGACATGGTAAAATCAAGTATTTAGGAGTATGGATTAAAATGGATTCTGTTATGATAGTTAAGGATATGTGGGAAGAGACTAAATAAAAGATAATACAAAAACTTAGAAACTGAAAGCTGTTATGCATGGATATGGCTAGCAATATACAAGTAGTAAAAATATTTAGCCCCCTTTAGTTTTACACACAGGTCAGGGGTAATTTTATCAACCAGAAGAGAAGTTGTGTATGGTAATTAGAGTTGAAGGATTTTATCTGGACTCTGAAGAAGGCAAGAGTCAATTGGATACGTCCAAGAGAACAAGGTGGTTTAGGATTATCTGATTTGAAGGGATATTTTAGAACTGTACAGTTAAAGCTCTTAGACACAGCACAAGCAGAAAGCTACAATTCAGAGTGGAAAGGGATGATGAAGCCAGGGGGAAATTCAATAAAGGGAAAGGATTTTGGATGCAGATCCTTAAGGATAAGAATATATTCAAAAAGTAGCAGAATATATTCAAAGAACTGTGCCAAGACATGAATGGAGGAAGGAGATTCTGCTAATATCTGGATTGCACAGTGGTGCAGCGTTAGCATTGTCACCTCACAGCAAGAGATTCTCTGGTTCGATTCTCAGCTGGAGTGCCTTCTGTGCGGAGTCTGCATGTCCACCCTGCGTTCATGTGGGTTTTCTTCAGGTACTCCGTTTTCCTCCCATATTACAAAGACGTGTCAAGTGCGTTTTTTTCCGAGGCCTCCACTGCAAATTGGCTTCGTTCCAAGTCGGACTTTCCCAGTAAACAAATGTTAAATAAATAAATGAAATAAATTAAATAATATGGGTGGTTGCAGTTAGGGGTACGTATAATAGGCAGGAGGGGGCTGGAATTAACTGGAAGAAACTGGCAAAAGAAGCAAGGTATTGGGAACAAATAGGGAAAGATAATAGAACAGGAAGAGGCCTAGAAGACATTTGGACTGAAGGCTATACACTGCCTTCCCTATCAGGGATTGATATCAGAGTGACAGGCAAACAGAAAGGGATAGCGGGGATGCTAAGTGAAAGAATGCAGTGGTAGAGTTTTTAGTTGAATCTAAAAAGGAAGCTTCTGTTGAAAAAGCGATAATGTGTAAGGTATATAAAGTATTGCACAGTAGCTATAGGAATCAATCAGAAGAGGTAAGAAAAGATTTGGGAAGAGAGATTGGATAATCAATTATCAAAGTAACAATGGGAGAACATGTGTAGGATCCCATGTATGCAACAAAGTCTTTAGGACTTCTTCTTGGAAGTGTTTGCATAGGTATTTTTATACCCTAAACGGACTCCAAAGAATTTTTCCTCCAGTAGATGGCAGATGTTGGAGGTGTGATGGGGAAGAAAGAAGTAACTGGGAACATAATTCCCTACAATGGACTCTGTCAGAAATACTGGGAGAGCAAATGGGCATAACTAAGGAAATTATTTAATTTATTTATTTTGAGCTGGGATACACAATCTGAATGGCTTAGCTATAGTAATGCCTTAAGTTTAATTCTGGTGGTTACCAAAAAAAACAGTTACTAGAAAGTGGAAATCCAACGTTTAAACCAACCATGTCTGAAGTATTGTAACAGAGGTAAAAGAACAGGAAGTAGGATCTTTAGAAAAGGGTAGGAACAAATTACTTAGAAAAAAAAATTGTTGGAACAATACATGCAGAAAAATGTTTTTGAGGAGGCATGACGTAGAAGGGACAGCTGGAATTGACCAATGTATGTAATGCTGGAGTGATTATATTGTACTGAAGAATGTATTTGATGTATAATGTTTGTAACTGATAACATGTTAATATGGTGTGTTTTATTTTGTATACATGTAAGTTTGCCTTTGTCACAAGTGATAATTTTTTTTTTTTCAATAATCATTTTTTATTATTTTTCACAACCATATTACAAATTCACACATTATATACAAAATGCTTCCATTGGTTAATTTCACATATATATCAACCTCATGTATTGATCAAAGGTACAGCACTCACAATCAAAAGGAAATGGTGTTAAAACAGCAAGAGCTCTACCTCACATCACTTCACTGTGAACTCACTCTAAGCAAAAGCTGTACTTGTGAGCATCAGTCTTTGGGATTATTTGTTGTTGTGTAATGTAAGCAAGTTTAACATGATGAGACTAGCTGTGTATTGATGTAAAGTGGTGAGATATTTACTGTTCCATACTGGACCATGATTGCGACATCTTTCAAAAGGGTGTCGTCCCTACATTCTACGGATCACTGGCCTACTTTATTACTATCCATTCATATGCCTATTAGATTACACTGTCTAACCCTCATTGCATCCTTCCTGTAGCTCCCTTGCCTTTATTTCATTAACTGAAGAAAACCTGTCCTCAGCAACAGCTCTAAATGATTTCTTTATGAAATGAAGGGCCTCCCATACTGCCAGAGAATCACTCTTCATTTTGCTTACCTATTTACTAGTGACTGATTTTTTATTTGCTAGTGATTGATGATATTTTCTCCATATTTATTTTTATCTTCACTTGTTGATTCTGGTACAATAATACTGATCTCTGTTTATACCACTCTGATTGAATTAATTGAATTCTGCTTTAATGTATATTTTCTGTATATATTGCTGTAATCAAACAAACTAGATTCCCGCTTTTATGTATATATTCTGTATATGTTACTATATTTACTATCTGTAACACTGTTTCTGCTTCTGTACTAATTAATGTTTATATTTTTTCTGTATCTCGTTGGAGCTTTTCTCCCTGGGCCTCCACTGAAAATGGGCTCTTTTAGGCCCAGTGGACTTATCCCGGTAAACAAATGCAATAAATAAATAAATATTTCCTAACTTAATCTAATAGTTCACATAATTCAGAATGGACTTTCTTCCTCTCATACTGTTCTGTACTTCCTCTAATCCTTCTGAGTTCTCTCCTTGACAGTAAGTCTAAGCAAATCGTTACAGTACTCCTTCCTGTGCTCATCCCATTATTCTCTCCTCGTATAAAATACATACTAATTTTAATCTAACTCTATTTTTACCTTTACCGACAATGATTCTAACAAATATGCTGCTTTGTGTACTGACTGCACTAACCCATCCCACTATCTGTCATCTCTTCCATATCAGTAAATAATACCCCTAATAACTCACATTTACCACACAATAACTCATCTCAGGTCTCCCACAAACTATCACTTTACCATTCTAGTTTCTGTGAACTTTTCATATATAAATCAAGTTTGTCCTTACCAACAAAAATTACAGTAAAACATATGCTGAAAATGTAAATGGCTCTACATTTTTATGTACAATAATTCCACCCAGAAACTCTGTGATGATGTTCACCCAACCCTGGACCCACTAACTAGCAACCCATCTGCAAATGCTTCTATAACTTAGTACTTTGTCTACCTCTGAATCAAAATTCCTGCGTCTAAATATAACTGTTAGAAGTGTATGTAACAAAATCCAAGACAGTCATGCACATCTAACTACTAAGTCCCCTGATACACTAATTACTATTGAAACCTGGTTAAAGAAAGATATATTGGATAGTGAAGTCATCCCTCTTGATTTAAAAAACTCATTCTCTACAGGAAAAACGAGTGTGCTGTTGGTGTTGCCATTATCTACAAAAACTAGTTAGAAATAACCCCACTTGTCAGTACAGATACCAAATTTAACAGTACAGACCTCTGATCTTGGTCTTTAAAATCAAGAGTAGAAAGTCTGTGTATATATCTTAGCTATTTACTACCTAGTAACAGTATTTCAACAGCAGAAGATATCCTTTACTGAATGTGTCACCATATTTAACAAGAAGCTTACACTAGCTATTCTCACCATAGCCTGGTAGCTGATCAACATTAACACTTTCTCAGAATCTATTAACTTGTATGGCTTTACACAGCTAATCACCTCCACCAACTAGAATCAATAAATATAACACACTCAACTTTAGATTGGGTCCTTACCAACAAACCAAACGCAACTCAAGCATTTGTATGTCTGCCAGATGCACTGAGACCACCTCCCCACCTGTGCAGAAAGAAACTACAGCATCTAGTCAAAAAACATACTGTGTAACCAAATATATAATACAACAAAGTTTAACAAAGACACATTTATTAGTACTGCAGCTTAATGCTGCTAACTTGCCTCTTTAATAAAATGTATATAAATGTTCGTAATAACCTAGTATATATATAGTAAACGCTCAGTTAATCAGAACTTAAGCAACCAGAAAAAAAATCAAAGAAAGTCATATTTTCATGTGTTGCACTTTCTGACCCCCCCCCCCCCACACACACACACACACGCACAGAAACATACCTTATGTTTTTAGAGTTTTAATCTTTTAAAAGGGAAGATAGGAATACATTCCCTCTCTCCCTAACCAGAGAACATGTCAAACCAAACATAGTGTAGGGTACAGTATTAGTCAGGTCTATTTTTAATAGTAGCTCTCAAGCAACCAGAAACTACAGTTATCCAGCATCTACCAGTCCTCATGGGTGCTGGTTAACTGAGAGCTTACTGTAAGAATAGAGTGCGTGTCAAATCAAACCCTGCACCATAGCTAAGCTAACTAAAGAAACAAAAACAGCATGCTTGAAAGAGAGAAAGCCTGGAAAGACTACCATAAAAGCAGAACACAAAGTACATTTCATTCAGAATATAACCTACTAACCTCTTCAGAGGGGGTACTTGGACAAGGCAAAACAAATAGTGGTGGTAACATTGCCATGTCAGTATACTGATGTTGCAGTATAGAATGGTGGGTGTTTTGAATGAACTCATCACTGTGGTGGTGAGGGCATTTCTCTCACGATGGCTTTGAGTACTGCTGCCATGACATCAGCCTAAGATATCAGTGGAAAGTAGGACTGATATGAGATTAATTTTACAACTGTAGTTGATATCCTGATGGTTTTGGTCTGATTTATGTTTGTGTTGGGAAGGGGGACATTTCTAGGTTCCCTTATTTAGTTGGTTGGTAACCGAGAAGGTGAGCTGGTCCATTAATGGCATAAAGTAATTCTAAAGTTGTAGCACAGTAAAGCATTACAAGACTGAGTCAAAGTACTTGGCTGTGTGGTGCAGAGGGATAGCTCACTTGACTGTAACCCTGATGACTTGATTTCATTTAGCAGCTTGGGTGCTGGAAGAATTGGTGTAGTGGAGGGCACAACTTTTTGTCAGCACACCCACACAGAGGGAGGGATTTGGTGGGTCCTCGGCTGTTTGCTTTGATGTTCCAAAGGTAAGCAGCTGCTGTTTGACAGCTAGATCACGATTGTAGGAGGGGAATGGATGTGGCTACCAAAGCCGGGATCATGGTAGCTGTCACAGGACACGTGGCAGTGTATTTGGTCCTCCTCAGGAAATGTTGGTCACTACAGCAGTGATGCAAGTATCTTTGTCACTACCAAGGAGGTGGACGTATGCACTTAGAATAAAAGTCTGTTATGCCTGCTTTGTTGATTGCTATACTCCAGACTGCTGTCAACTGATAAGGGAACTAATGGTTTGTGGTAGCTTTTTCCTGGAGGGGATGAATCGAAATAAGAGCTCTCACCCTAGTTGAGAATGTATGACTGTCCATGATAGAAGCCTGATGGTCAGCAGGCACAGGGGCAGAAAAAAACACTTTGAGGACAAAAGTGCAACATTAAATCTATGTTATTTACAGTAACTGATTCTCTGCTATGTTTACATTTTATTTATTTATTTATTTACTTATTTTACATTTGTTTACCAGGATAATCCGTCTGTGTGCAAGCTCATTTTCAGTGAAGGCCTGGGGAGAAAGGCTCCAGAAGTACAATTTGCATAGGCACTGGTACAACAGGAACAAATACATTGATATAACAATGTGAGTACAAATGTACTTTGACATCATAGGCATCTCATCAATATTAGAGGCTCAAGTAATAGTATACATTGACATACCATAAGCATTGTTTAATGAGTCCTTTTTATATAACATAGAAGGCATTTGAGGGTAGGTTTAGCTTTTTAGTCAGGTTAGTATAGGTAGAGAAAGAGTAGAGGTGGGATAGGAGAGCCATCAGGCATATAAGTAGGGGTTCACAGGTAGCTACTGTTTTTGTGGGGGGAATACAGGTTGGGGAATAAGACACACAGGAAAAGGGATTAGCCTGGGTTGATACAGGAGTAGATCCAGTTGCTATATAGGTGGTCTTTTAGCTGTTTCTTGAATTGGGTTGTATTTGTGATGTTTAAAATATGTTTGGGAATTGTGTTCCAGATTTTAGAAATATAGTGGGAGTAGAGGGTATACCCAACCTTGCTGTTGCTTTTGGAAACTTGTAGGAGGGTTTTATGTGCAGATCAGAGTTGAGGAGTATTAGTATATGGTTGGATTAATTGTAAGGCTGGGATTCTGTCTTGCTGGTATACTAAGTGGTGGCTGGTAATAAGCTGGATATAGGTCAGGTGTTGGGAGAGTTCTAACCATTTTAATTGCTGTAGGGAGGAGTAGTGGTGGGGGCCTGTGTGGGGAGTTAGTGCAAACTTGTTTATTTTGTTATAGCAGGATTTGAGTTTGTAAAGTTAAGTTTTGCTAAGTGTGGTAAGGATGGGGGAGGCATAGAGCAGAGTGGCTAGGAGGTGAGTTCTGGCGATGTCTAATCTAGCTAGGTATGTAAGAAAAGGCTTAATGCAGTACAGCCAAGTTTGATGCGAGTTTTATTAATGGATTGAGATGGGTAACTGTTGAATTTCAGTTAATCAGTAATAACACCTAGTAACTTGATTTGTGAGATGGCGGTTATGATTGTGGTGGTAGTGGAATGTATGTGAAAAGAGGTTGGGAGTGTGGTTGATTTGGTGGGGAGAAAAAGCATCAGCTTGGTCTTGTTTGGGCTCAGTATAAGGTTAGCTTTGTTTAGCCAAGATTCTACTTCTAAGAAGGATTGTTGTGTGATGTCCTTTAACTTTGATGATAGATCCTGTTTCCACCTAACAGCTTGTCATTTGGTTAGGAAGCTGTGGAACTGTGCTAGGGTAGAATGGCTAAGGTTTAAGGTGACTATCTCTGAAAGTAGTTTCTGGGGTAAAACTGTGTCAGTGGGCTTGGAGAGGTCTAGAAAGATAGCGGAGACAAGTCTGTTTTGGTTATTGTGGTTGTTTACTTTGTTAGAACTGAGGGGGGAGGTTGTGGTGATATGGTGGGGGTGAAAACCATGGTGAGTTAGAGGGAGGAGGTTGTTGGATAGAAGGTCATTTAAGGAGTTTGGTGTGGATGCATTTTTCAAGTATTTTAGAGAGGGATGAAAGGATAGTGATGGGTCTGTAGTTTGTGAGTTCTGTGGAGTTTCTGCCTTTATGTAGGGGAGTGATGTAGGAGCTTTTCCAGAGAAGGGGATATACTTTTTGGTGATAGAGCAGTTGATGAGGATGGATAATGGGGTATGCGATGGCTTCTGCAGCAGTTTTGATGAATTCTGATGGCAGATTGTCTGCGGCAAGGCTGGTGGATTTGAGTTTTTTTTAAGAAGTTTGTTTATGGTGCGAGTTGGAACAGGTTTAAAGGAGGTGTTTTTGAGATCACTTTTGATGTTTGGGATCTTGGGTGAGGTAAATTGGTTGTATTTGAAAAGAGATTGTATTGTTTAAGAAGTAGAAGATCCTATAGCCTAACTATGACGTAGCCAAAATGCCTATTTAGAGGATCTATAATCTCTCTGTATTAAACTCAGTACTATTTTCCTAGGTGATCTAAACAGTCGAACTATAAACTGGGAAACCTATATCGCCACTAGTGCGCAAGCACAGAGATACTTGGACTTTGTCAATACAAATGCCCTGGAACAATTAGAATAAGTACCCACTAGTGGAATAACATCTTGGATCTTGTCCTTTCTAATATTGGAGAATGTTGTTCCATTCCTTGCGTAACTTCATCACTTAAGTCTAACCAATAAGCAGTCTCCTTGAAAATAAAATTGAAAGCAGAGATCCCTTTTACCCAAGGTACCATTAGAAATGTAATGCAAACTACCTGCTCCTAACGCATGGAGTTTGATGGGGATTTGAAGCTTGCATGTTAACTTCACTGAATATGCTGAAACATATACCACCACTCTATATCACCATGTAAACAGCTGCATAGATGCAGTTGTACCCCATAGGAACAAGTGCAGGGCAAACCTCAGAAACTAACCCACTTGGTGGAACCATAATATCAACAAGCTTTGTAATAAAAGAAAAAGAATTTTGACCAAAATTAAGAACAGTAATTCTGAGAATGTTAGAGACCTTGTCACTGAAATAGACAACTCAGGGGCTTAATAAAATCCACCAAAGCTAAGTTTGAGGCTAAAATAGCTACCCAGACCTAAGTGCAAGGCATGTTTTAGTTATGTTCATAATCTCAAAAGTCTGATGCAGCAGTGCTGCCACCTAATTTTGAAAGATGTTACTTACACTTAGGCTGACGATATAGAGAATCTACTGGACGTTTAAATTTAGTTCTAACTTTACCCGTCTCTCCCTCTCTCTGTCCCTCGAGATATACTTGAAACTGGCTTGCCCCCAGCTGTGGCACAAGACAAAGTCTTTAAAGTGCTATCAAAAGCTAAAAATACTGCATCGATGGGTCCTGACAGTATCCTTCGATGCATCTAAATTAGCATGAAGTAGAATTTAGCCACACTCCTAACAATACTTTTCAGTTCTAGCCGGCATACAGGTTTTGTACCAAGGTAATAGAAAACAGCAAAAGTCCCGTGCATAAGGGAGGACCTTACAAGTCTGAACAGCCTCAGATGCAGAGCCATTGAAAGACGTATCGTGGAACTAATGAATCAGGACATACGGAACCTCCAAACAGTGGATCCATCTCAGTTTGGATTCTTCGAGGGCAGGTCTTGCTTACTCAATCTGGTGAATTTTTTGAAAAGGTCATCAAAGCAATGGATGAGGGCAAAGCAGTACATACCATATACTTTGACCTACCCAAAGCTTTTGACGCAGTTCCCATCTCAGGCATAGTAGAAAAAGCTACATAAACCATGAATCAAACCCCTGTGTCATCCACTAGATTGCCAGTTGTCTCATAGGACACAGAAAATCAAAATAGGGAAAGTTACCTCCACAGATAGACAAGTCACCGTGGAGTTCCCAGGGTTCTGTGCTGGGTCCTCTCCTGTTTGGCATTTACTGTTCTAAAGTAAAGCCAGTATCAAAAAGCTCTGGCTGACGTAAGCTTGCGGATGACTGCAAGCTAGGAGCAGTCCTTGAATTCCCCCATTGACTCAGCCTTTCTGCAGGAAGATTTGTGCCAAATAAATAACTGGTGCTAAAACCATGGACTGAAACTAAATGCCAAAAAATACATTATTCTACCTTTGGGAAATCATCTATCCCATAGAGCTACCACATTGACAGTATGCTCTTAAGAACCAGTTGTTTGGGATTTTGGAACTTATGTGGACAGTAACCTAATTTTTGAACAGCATGTACCCATTGTTGTAAGAAAGCCCTTCTGTATTCCTCACCTTATAAATAAAGGGATTGTGTCTAGATCTAGGGATGGCATTGTCCCTGTTTACTCAGTTCTCGTTAGGCCAGTCATTGAATATAATGACACTTTAACATGTATCTGTCCAGACATATGCAACAAATGGAATGCCCACAGACATACCTCACTAAAAAGATACAAGGCCTAAACAACATGTCCTACATGGACGGACTCAGAGCCCTGTCACTGTACTCAATATCCTACAGTCTGCTAAGGGGTGATCTGTGTCTGTCATACAAGGCATTATCCACACACAAGGAATTCAAATAGCATCAAATATACTCTGTCTAGGGTTCTAATCGTATTCTGCAACATCAACAAAACGCTTTGGAGGGACAGGTATATCCTGCAGAGGTTACCACTGCTCTGGAATATACTCCCCTTCACATAAAACAAAGATTACTCGTGTCCATATTCAAGTCAACTTGGATCTATGGATATGAAATGGAAAATTTGCCCTGGGACTATCCTGTGTACTACTAATGGATAGAGGCAGCTCCTACATGCTTTATCCCATGCATTTGTCTTCTCAAATTGTCTATGGTATGACCCCATTTATTCTCATTAGGGGTAATATATAATTATCGACCATGGGATGGGTAAGGCAAGTCTATACCAAAATGGGATAGCTTATTTTGAGCATAAAAAGGGTAATTGGCTAGGCTTAAAATTGCCCATAAGGGCAACTGGCTTAGTATTTGCTTGTGAACCTACCCATGAGCTAGATTACATATGACAACCGTTACTAATAGGTTATAGTTATCTACAGTTACCCTCCATCTCTGAAGCTGTTGTTTTAAAGGAGCTTTTATCATAATGAATGATTCACTTGTCTCCTTTTCCAGGGGTCCACATTTTTAGTTCTGCAGAGGGTGAATTATATACCATGACTTTAGTACAGACTGCTAAGAGGTGACCAGTGCCTTGTATGTAAGCCAGTCTCCCACCCTGCCTTAATGGAAATGCTACACATTTACAAGTCAAATGATACAGGTCACTTGCTCAAGGGACCTTAACCTGGTATGTGACATCAATAGAACTTGCTGGAGAGACAGATTCATCTCTGAGGTCACCTCATCACTGGAACAGACTTCCAATGTTGACCTATTTATATGCAATTTGGACAATTGTATGGGAAACCGTAAATTCACCCCAGGGGTTCCACCTGGGTCCCTCTTAGATAGGGTTAATAGGTGCTGGTTTACTGTCTACTCATAACAGACACTCTTGGGAACAAGGGTTAACTTGGCTAGGCTTGTAAGGGCCCCAGGGCCATTAGCCTAGTAACCCCCTATGACTTAAAGGACCTTGAATTTTTGTATCCTTGTGATGTTAGGAACCAGTTATACAGAAATTAAAAGATTGTTGGTACTTCATGCAAGACTCCTTGTTTGCAAATCTGACATGTTTTCCCAGTGTTTCAGAAACACCTAAAATTTGCTTTACCTTAGAAATTATCAGTGCTGCATTTCCATAAATGCTTTCTTTGCTTTTGACGGTGATGTTTCTGTCTGTAGCAGTCAACCTTTATTAATGGATGCAGTTATTCCTCGAGTTTCTTAGAATCTCCACTTTTAAGCATTTTGTCTGTGTATTTACTAATAGACCCCTGCCTCCATCACTGATCTGTCTTATTTTAGTGTAGCCCATTTATTCCTTTTTAGATGGTCAGAGCCAAAGAGAGCATCAGACTTATGATGAAACAGAGATATTTTATTTATGTTGGGATACAAAACTTGAATGGGAATATGAAAGATCCCTTTCTGAGGGCAGAGCATGTGGTGCCTCATGAGGATCATATGCAGACTTCCATATTTGTGACCACTAGGCAGTCTACTCCAATTGCTACATTCAATCATGCATCTAGTCATGTAATTAAGTTCCAATTTCCACTGAAGTCTGCCTTTTTGTACCATAGACTCAGTCTTTCCCAAGGATGTAGAACTGAAGTCACCTGCCAATACCTTTCATCTGGCTGACTCCTCTACTGACTGGGACATGTATGCAAATATGGCACTCCTGAGTCATGGTCTGGGTACATTCTTCAGTATTGTGGAGCTGGTACTAGCAGGCAGTTTTGACAGGGAATTAACTAGTCCCTCTTTTAGGCATTCTTGATGCTTAAGTTTAGAGATGCACTTAATCAGTACATATTGCTATCATTCAGCAGTACAGTGAATCCGTGTACAGCAAAATGTTAATGAGAAGGAATGGAGGAAACTTGGAAAAAAAGACTGGAGACTAGCTTGTAGCAGAAAGTTTAGTATTCACATTAGGAAATGTATTGATACTGATATTTTTTAACTTCAAAATAAACTTTTAATAATTTCCAGTTATTTTAGTTTTGTTTATACATTTGAGTCTGTTTTTTTCTGAAAATATTGAGTTCTGAGGATGTTTTATTTAGGGCAATAAATAATGCTTTGTGTACTAAAGACTGAATTATTCAAGTAATTTTATGAGCCATTTGCTGATGCAAATGTATTGTGATTCAGTATTCAGTCATCTGGTAGAGTTGTTAAGAAGTAGCAGACAGTTATAGGTTCATAGGTATATACTAGGCTAATGGTTACTATGGCCTCTTTAAGCCTAGCCACGTAACCCTACCCAATTGTGTCCCTGTGTATAATGGTTGTTTATTAGGAGGCGATATGTTAGGATGTTTCTAAAGATTATGTGGGGAGTATGTTAGCTTGGGCAGAGTTGCTGTCTACCTCTGTCTGTCAGAGACATGGGGACTAGTTTTATATTTATATTTATATATATATATATATATATATATATATATATATATATATATATATATATATATATATAAATTTGTGTATGTATATATGTATGTGTATATATATATATATATATATATATATATATATATATATATATATATATATATATATATCTATGTGTGAAGTATTCTATCATCTGGTAGAGTTGTTAAGGAAATGGCAGACATTTAGGATGTAGGTTAGATATAAAGACTGACATTAAAAAGGGAAGTGTTCATTCTTTTAAAATTTTTCTCTTTAGAACCCACATAGATGCAGCTTCACAAGTTCCAAGGCCTCCAGTTGTCACTATTATGGGACATGTGGATCATGGGAAGACAACGTTATTGGATAGCCTGAGAAAAACGCAGATGGCAGCAATGGAGGCTGGTGGCATCACTCAGCATATTGGAGCTTTTCTGGGTATGTATGTGTATTTCACATGTACTGTTTGATAAATTCATTATATTATCTGGAAAATTGCTTTGTGTTCAGATACTGAATATTTAAAGACTCTCTTCTTTCTTAGTACAGTTACAGTCAGGCGAAAGAATCACTTTTCTCGATACCCCAGGACATGCTGCTTTCTCAGCTATGAGGGCACGGGGAGCCTGCATAACTGATATTGTTATCCTGGTTGTGGCAGCTGATGATGGTGTGATGAAGCAGACTGTAGAATCGATCCAACATGCTAAGAAAGCAAAAGGTACACAAGCACTAATTATTCATCTCCTGTGTCAAAAAGTGTGAATGCACTGAAAAAGAAACTTGCCTGTTGACTATATAACAGTATAAATCGTTCATTTCTCCATATTCCTCTATGTTGAAACACATGAGTTTGTAGTCGGATGTACCAAAAAAAACTGGGAAGGAGTGTATCCTCCATTTAAAACAAAAATATGTAGAGGTGCTTGTGTGCATATATGCATACACTATATATATATGTGTGTGTGTGTGTATGTATATATATATATATATATATATATATATATATGTGTGTGTGTGTATGCATGCAAATAAAACATACATACATTTTTTTCTTTTGCTTACAGCTGTTCTTTGATTCAGTATAGTTCAGTTTTATGTAGTACCAACTTGATCACAAGGTAAGTGAGCTGGTCTAGTGGAGTGTCTTCGGTAGTCATCTGAGTAATCAAATGTTGAATAATTTAGAGTTTATGCTAAATTATTTATTTTTCTATTTTGCATTATGTAATATGGCCCACAGCATCCTAGGAACATTTTAAACTAATTGTGGCCAAAAATGTACAGAGGAGTTTTCTTGTAATGTCACTTGCAGCTTATAATGTGAAGGGAGAGTGTTGTTTCCTCATTTGCTTATCCTATTAGAACTCCACTTTATGCTGGCCAAGTCTTATGATGATAACACAGGGAGAGCATGGGGTAGCAGCCTGTTAGTCTTTGGTTACTGTTCTACAGCTGCTATGTATATCTTGTTTGTTTAAAATCATAATCAAGGCAATCTATCATCTTACAGGGGGCTTTTTTAAATAAAGAAATTGGTACGTGAATAGGCAGGAAGGTCTCTTAAAAGATCCCATGTAAAAGTAGAGGGAAAGGAGAAATAAAATGAGCAGGAAGCTGGGCACTAGTTTATTTTTGATGTTTCCAACCTTTGGCTGGTGATGCCTTGCATTCATGCTTGTTGTCACTGATGACAAAGATGGTAATACAAGTTCTTTTCAGTGCCCACTCCAGAAAAGGAGTCCTAGGTCGGAACGCCATCACTCTTGTGTTCTAGGATATGACTGTTTTGTGTCCACTATCATGACCTTTGAAGTTGCACTGAAATATGGAAGTCTACTGCTTTCTTCTCTTCAGTGCTTTGCTCACAGCTGAATGTTAAGGAGGCTTTCAGGAGTTGCCCTGTATTCTTTCTGCCAGATTTGCTCCAGTGCATTTGATATTGAGCTTTGCTATATAATGTGTGGTGAGATATAACTGAACAGGTGCAAAGGCAACCATTAAGTCACCCCTTCCTTTAGGGAGTTGCTTAGACTCCTGAGGTTCTCTGTAGATAGTCCTTTTCCTCAGAAGAGAGCAATCTAGTATGAAAAGAAGAATGAGGAGTTTTGTGCCACCATCTTTGTGGCCTACTGGCACCCACAATTTGGCCACTTTCGTTATGAAAAATACAGATATACTGTACAAGATTCTAGAAAATTGTAATGCTGTGTTTTACAACTATACAAGGGAAGTCTGCTTTCTGATCCCATTGGGCATTTTTAGCCCTGCAACCCAGAACATATTTCCTCCTTACTGATTGACAAATAGTCTAACACTTAAGAAAAACAAAGTCTGAGACTATGGACTGGTTTAGCAAGATGAATTGCTCATTTGCATTCTTGAGTCTTCAAGCTCTGACATGCTTATTTTGTCTGTTCCATTAAGAGTACTGTTTATTATATCGGGTGCTGAACATCCTCATGGCAGTATTTGATACTGAAATCATGGAGTCACTGGAGAAGGCCCTTACAACAGTCTACATGTTGCCTGTCGTAATTTTGATTGTACTATACTATGGCTAGAGCAGTAGCTACTGGTACTTGTCTAGTACAGATGGTGTTGCAGGAGCTGTCCTGCTTCAAACGAAGAACTACAGGTCATTATGAATGCTCAGCTTCTTGTAAGTTTTTTTTTGTTTAGGTTTCTTTCTTAAGGCATGATTGAGAACTTGCAGCAGAATAATTGGGCATTGACCAGCACTGATGGTCTTCATGATGCATCTCCATTTTTTCTGCTGCTTCCTTCTCTATGCCAGCCCAATTCATTAGAATAAGTAGACCTTGCAAGTAGCGAAAACCACCCAAATATCAGGCATATTTCCTTACACTTTCCCCACAGAAGTCCTGCAGAGTTTTCCAGAAGACAGGCTACATAAAGCCTTAATTATAACCCATGCAATGATAGTTTGACTGGTAGCTTGGGCACCTGTTAGAACTCTCAGGAGGAAGAGGAGAATGACTAGGCTTAAGCTTGCTTGATCCTTTGAGGAAAGGAAAGATATGTACTAATGACATATTACCAGAATAAAATCCCTGGTATAGACCAGGAATTGCTCAGAGGTGGTTGGGGGGGGGGGGGGGCATTTGATCATGTCACATTAGGTATACTATGCATTACAGACATCCATTGCATATCAAGCCCTTGCATATTAATGATTATGCACAGGGAATCAGATTTTTCATAAATCCTCTCCCTTATTTGGGAGAGAGATTACCACTCCTGGTACAAGCAGCCTTTAACTCTAGGGAATGAATGTGCACTAGAGCAGTGTTTCTTAAACTTTTTGAATTAAAGAACCCTAGTCAAAAATATTTCTGTTTGTGAAATCCTATAAAAATTACAAAAGACTTAGAAATATGTACACATAATGTGAATTATATGAATTCATGTTTCTGGTTTCAAACTTGCCCAATCTTAATGAGAAGGATTTGCTTGTGTTGTATGACAGAAGTTGTCCATAGTTGAGGTATGGTTTATCACAGAGAGCCTTAATGTAGGCTTCATATTTAAACTATTCCTGTATTTTGTTTTGGTTGTAGTTTATAGAAGGAAAATAGGAAAGTTTTCTAAAGTGATTTTCAATTAAAGGTCCATACTTGCTATCAGTTCTTACCCAAACTTGTACCAAGAGTCAACTTAGTCTTCAGATTGTTCAGTACAGTGTCTGAGGAAAGATCAGGCAACCACATCTTTGTTTGTAGATAGCTCACTCTTCACTCATTTGTTGATTAAAAGGATCCAGAACAGACAAAACATTTTTTTGGATCCTGACTTGAGTGAATATTGTTTTCAAATTTAACTGACATCATTTTCAAATGATAAGTTTTTTAGCTAGTTGAAATTGTAATCTTCATTTCTCTTTATTGCCTTATTCATTCGGTCAGTTGAGGTGTTGAAATTGTCAAAGTAGTTGATTTGATGATGCTCACTTAATTCCATTAACCTGTGGGAATATGATTCCTATGTTCAGAACAGACCAGATGCTGCCTTCCAGCTCGAGACTCAGGACTAGAGCTCCTCCTACCTACCCATAATGCCCCACTCCCCCACAGTACCTCAGATCTAGTTTGCTGTGCTTAGTGTTAGCAGAGGTTATCAGCTTCTCCATAATTTTTTGACTAGTTGTTTCTTGTTGTTTTACCTACCTGTCTTCTTTGATCTTGTGTATCTGAAGTAGTTAACTTCATTTGCTCTGCAACCTGTGGGTATTGGATCCGAGACTGATCCGAGCCGGCAGCTTTCCGAGCTAATAGATCCGAGCTCCAAGCTCTTCCCCCTACCCATAATGCCCTGCCATCTCCCTCTAACCCTCAGATCTCGTTTGCCGTGGCATCCATAAGCTTCTCTAGAACGAGCTCCGAGCAATAGTACTGCAAGTCGGTCTTTAAAAACTTATTTTCTGTCAGATTTTTCCTTTTCTTGGTGTGTGTGAACTCCCCCTATATTTTGTAGCCTTTGTTGGGTAGTTCTCTAGTATTTTAGTTGTTAGTTTTATTCCCCTCCCCCTCTGCGTGTGTGAAGGTGTGTGCTGTGGGCCTACTTTTCTTTTCCTTTACAATGGCTGAAGGCCCTAAAGCCACTTTCTCAAAATGTACAGTGTGTGGCCATAAGCTGTCTCCAGCAGATGGTCACACTCGGTGTGTCCTTTGCCTGGGGGTTGACCACCTTTCTTCGGGCTGTACCATCTGTGCAGCCTTCAACCCCAGGGCTTTGAAGGATAGGAGGTCGAAGCTTATTCTGGCGAGCCTTTTGCCCCCAGTCTCTGCTTCTTCCACCTCGGTGGCGCCGGCCGCGGCTGCCCCACCTGTCACTCCTGATCGGGACTCACCCTCCCACCTTAGCCCAGGAGGAAAGGGAAAGCAGGAAAAAAGAGAGGAAAGATAGAGAGAAGGAGAGGCACCGGAGCCATAAAAGGCGGTCCGAATCCACCTCTTCGGCACCGCCGTCTAAAAAGCTCACCTCGCCCCTTAAGGTCTCCGGGCCTTCCCCCTCTCGGCTCCATTCTCCACGATTCTCCCTGGAGCCGAAGGAGGAGACCCGGTCGCCTTTGATGTCATCCAGGCGGCCTTCCCAGCCAGCTTCGGTGGCCTCTTCTAGACCCACCAGAAGCTTGTCAGATGCTGATATGGACTGGATGATGTGTTGATTTCTTCAGGCCCAGATGCAGATGGGAGTGCTCTTGCCTCCCCCCCTGAGGGGGAACTCGACACCTTTTTTCGCCCCCCCATCGCTCCTTCTCTGACCCGCTTTCGGGGCTCGGAGCTTTCTGATCCGACTAGCTTCGGAGCCGGGGTAGGGTCGGCGCCGACAGTGCTTCCTACTTCGGCACCGACTGTACCATTGAGTCTGTTGGATCCATTTTCTGATCCGAGTTCTCGGGGCCGTGAGTTGAACGTCAGATCCGAGAGGGCCAGTGGACCTTCGGCTCCGTCAAGGTCGGGGCACACTGCCCTTTCGGATCCGGTCAGGTCACCTACGGTGCCGATCCGCACGTCAGATCCGAGGGGAATGCTTTCGGATCCAAGTGAAAGCAGTTTCCCCTCTGCATTCGACATCGTGGAGAGGGTCCTCTCGAGGGATTCGAGGCCCCAGGCTCTTGCCATTCTTACTCATACGGGCCTGTCCTCCATCATCCGGCCCCAGGGACAGCCTGCGCCTACATCCCAGATGGTTCCCATAGGGGAACGGGACATCGTTGGTGAGGCCTCCTCGGACAGCCCCCCCCGAGGAGGTCCCTCACAAACGGAAGTGCAAGAGGAGGCACTTGGACTCGCCCGAGTCCCTCACAGATGACACGGACTTGGAGGAGGGGGAAGGTTCCCCAAGGTCACCCCCCCCCCCCGAAGATGTCTCCTTCGGAGACATCATGGAAATGTTACGCATTAGAGGGGGGGGGGGTCTGCCAAAAACCTTCCTCGGATGAGTCTGTGTTTCTGGAGGCGTTTGACGCAGGCCCATCTACCTCTTGGGTGTCCCCTCCCGCCGATCCCCTGGTAGACCTCATTACTACCAGGGCATGGAAGGAACCGGACACTGTTGAACCAATTCCTAAGAGGCCAGACAGGATCCTCAGCCCTCCCACGGATAGGACAGTTTGGAGCAAGTGTGCCCCAGTGGATGCCATGGTGGTGGTGGCTGCCACTAAAAATGAATTAGCACAAGAGAGTTCCTCTGTGCATCCTCCAGACAAGGAGTCTCGGATGATGGACCATTTGGGAAAGCGGATGTTTTCTTCAGCGACCTTGTGTGTAAGGTCACTGAATTATATGGCACGTGATTAGACTGCAGCGAGATCTGATTAAAGAGTACTCTGCGTCACCCCCCAGAGTCCATGTTGGCCGAGGACAAGCGTACCTTCTCGGCTCGAATGGCTACTCTCAAGTCAATCACCAACACGTCTATGCGGCTCCTTTTCCCATGCTACGGAGGGAGCAGCTACTAGCGTAACAGGTGTAGTCTTAAGTAGACAAGCCTGGCTCCATCTCTGCGACTTTGCGGAACCCTTCAAGGCGTCCTTCGCGAACGCCCCCTTTGACTGTTCCACACTCTTTGGCAAAACTGTCCGCGATACGCTTCTCCAGATCGAGAAAGACGGGAAGACATCTGCCATCGGGATCCGCTTCTCGGCTCCTCAGAGGTCCTACTCCAGGAACCAAAGAGGACAGAAGAAGATGTGGTTCCGGAAAGCTCAACAATCCCATTTCGCTCCAGATACCTCGTCCTTCAGAGGCAGAGGAGGACAGGGTGGACGCCGGCCCAGGGGCAGAGGGGGCCCGAAAAATTTTTTGTCGAGAGAACCTTTTTCGGATCGACCTGCACAACCGCCCTGAGGGGTTGCCTGACTGTTCCTCTCTGGAGGCAGTCGGGGGGCGCTTCTCGGAACACCTGGCAAAATGGGAGTCCATCACAACAGATTGCTGGGTGCTCCAAATCATATCCAGAGGATGCTCAATCCACTTCCTATCTCACCCTCCCCGAGCAACAAAACTCCCCGATGTCCCACCCGATCAGAGGGAGGCAGCAGCATCAGAAATCTTAGGGCTGCTAAGAAAAAGAGCCATCCAGCATGTCCCCCCCCCCCCAAACAATCAGGATCAGGCTTTTACTCGAGGTTCTTTCTGGTGCCATAAAAGACTGGGGACTTACGACCCATCCTCAACCTGTCAACGCTGAACCTGTCAGTTGCCAAGGAAAAGTTCCGGATGATCACTATTCAGTCCATTCTCCCACTTCTACAGGAGAACGACTGGATGTGCTCAATAGACCTCAAGGATGCGTACTACTACATTTTGATGGACAGACCATCCAGGGGGTTCCTCCACTTTTGGCTGGGAGCCAGCCATTATCAGTTCAGGGTCCTACCCTTCGGTCTCACCACAGCCCCCAGGGTGTTCACCAAGGTCATGGCAGTTGTAGGGGCCCACCTGAGGCTTCAGGGAATACAGGTCTTTCCGTACCTGGATGACTGGCTCCTAACCGCCCCCACCAGGCATCAACTATGCTCAGGCAGGGATTACTTTTTACACCTTGCCCGCCACCTAGGGATCACAATAAATCTCCAGAAATCCTCCCTTCAACCCACTCAGATTTTAGAATTCATAGGGGCCAGGATAGACACTACTCAATCCAGAGTCTTTCTGACTACTGACAGGCTTCGCAATCTGAGCCTTCACATTCTACTTCTATTACGATCTTCAGCCCCACCAGCGGAACTAGTACTGAGGGTCCTGGGATCTATGGCAGCGGCCATCAATCTATCCCCCTTCACTCGCCTCAAGATGAGGATCCTTCAATGGACATTACAAGTACAGTGGTCCATCTTCTGTCAACCCCTGACCACACCTATTCTTCTCACCCGGATTTGCAGGGAATCGCTTCTTTGGTGGCTCCACTCCAGAGACCTTCGAGAAGGCCGCCCCTTTGTTATACCCCCTCCCCAAGTCACGGTGACCACGGACGCCTCTCTCCTCTGGTGGGGGGGTATTGCATGGGCAGATCTGTCCAAGGCATGTGGACTTTCACAGAGACCTCACTGCATATCAGCGTCCTGGAGATGAGGGCGGTGCTTCTAGCGTTGCAAGCTCTCCATCCCCTTCTCCCTTTAGGAACTATTGCACTTCAAACAGACAACATGGCAGTAGTCTGGATATATAAAACAGGGGGGAACCAGATCCTATCCACTTTGCAGGGAGGCAATGAGAGTATGAGAATGGGCGATATCCACCAACCACTTTCTCATAGCAACGCACATACCGGGTCGGTCAAACATCCTAGCGGACAGGTTGTGTCAGACGATCCTCTCACCTTACGAGTGGTCTCTGAACCCTGCTGTAGCGAAACAAATCTTTCTCCAATGGGGTCAACCTTGCTGTGATCTCTTCACCTCGCCTTCGAACACAAAGTGCAGCGAATTCTTCGCTCTGATTCCCCCACCAGGGGAAACCCCCAGAGATGCTCTAGTTCATGCTTGGCCATCCGGTCTTGTATGCTTATCCTCCTCTTACCCTGATGACAAAATTCTTGCAGAAAGCTCGTCAGGTGGGGAGCAGAATTATCCTCCTAGCCCCATTCTGGCCTCACCAAACCTGGTTCCCTTACCTACGGTCTCATCAAGTACATCCTCCTTGGATTTTGGATCCCAAACCAGATCTAATCTCTCATCCTTTAGGGTTGAAGACCCCCAGTCTGAACTGCCTGAAGCTGTCAGCTTGGTTGATCCAGTTCCCTTGATGGCTAGGACTCCCAGTATATCATCTTCGGTTAAAGCCATCCTGGTGGCTGCCCATAAACCATCCACCAGGAAGATCTACAACAGTAAATGGAAACGTTTCCCGATCTGGGCAGAGCACAGGAACTTGGATCCCTTTACGGCTCAGATTCCAGCAGTCCTAGACTTTCTTTCACATACCCTTGATCAATGTGCCAGTGCTTCTACTATTAAAGTTCAGTTGTCAGCTATCTCCCACTACCATGTTGGTAACAGCTCAGGGCTGCTAGCATCCTCCAAAATATGCAAGGCTTTCTTGAAAGGAACCTTTTTGTTAAGACCACCTGTTAAAGATCCAGTTCCCCCATGGGATCTTATCCTAGTTCAAGCTCTGGCTGGGCCCCCCCCCCCCCCTTTGAGCCCATGGCTTCAGTCGATTTGAAATATGTATCATGGAAAACGGCCTTTCTGATTGCCATTACTTCTGCGAGAAGAATATCAGAGCTTCATGCTCTTTGCAGTAAACCTCCCTATATCATTTTTCATAAAGACAGGGTCTCCATCAGTACTAATCCCTCCTTTCTTCCCAAGGTGGCTTCGGAAGTCAGCATTAACCAGACCATTAATCTGCCTGTTTTCTTTCCAAATTTTCAAAATAAAGGAGAATACAGACTTCATTGTCTGGATGTTCACCGACAGTTACGTTTTTACTTAAATAGAACAGCAGATCTTCGAAAATCTGACCAACTTTTTGTTTCTTTTGCTAAGTCTTGCTGGGCAAGCCAGTTACTAAGGTAACCTTAGCTGGATGGATTTCACAGTGCATTCTCCTAGCTTACAAAAGCTCTGGTTGTCCTGAGCCCCTGAGAGTAGGAGCCCATTCTACCCGATCCATGGCCTCTTCTGCTGCCTTCTGGTCAAAGGTTTCCTTGGATGACATTTGCTCGGCAGCTACTTGGGCTTCCTCTCATACCTTTATTTCACACTACAAATTGGATTTGATCTCCAGAGGACGTGCATCGTTTGGCTCAGCAGTGCTGCGGAATATCTTTCCATAAGGGCCTCCCAAGTTGTTGGTAGCTGGGGACTCTGTCCCACAGGTTGCAGAGCAAATTAAGTTAACTACTTCAGATAAAGAAGTTATGTACTCACCATAACGTTCCATCTGAGTAGGTAACTTCATTTGTCTGCAACCGACCCACCCTCCATCCCCAGCACCCTTAGTTCGTTATCTAAGAGTCAGGATATGGCTTCCTTGTCATGGACGTCATTGTAACAGTTTGGAACCACTCCTAGATTATGGTATTCCTTATTGTCCATTGGCAAACTCGATCTGAGGGTTAGAGGGAGATGACAGGGCATTATGGGTAGGGGGAGGAGCTTGGAGCTCGGATCTATTAGCTTAGAAAGCTGCCAGCTCGGATCCGATACCCACAGGTTGCAGACAAATTAAGTTACCTACACAATGGAACGTTATGGTGAGTACAAAACTTCTTTTTCTCCTTCCCTGTCTAGACTCTCAGGGTTCTATCAGGTATAAACATATAAAAAAAATAGTCTATCTGTAATAAATATATATATGTATATATATCTGTATGTGTGTATCATATATATATATATATATATATATATATATATATATATATATATATATGTGTGTGTGTGTGTATCATATATATATATATATATATATATATATATATATATATATATATATATATATATATATATATATATATATATATATATATATATATATATATATATATATATATATATATATATATATATATATATATATATAGTGTATCATATATATATATATTATATATATATATTATATATATATATATATATATATATATATATATATATATATATATATATATTGTGTGTATCATATATATTTATATGTCACACACGCATGCACTCAAGCCTAGGGCCAATTTAGTGTCCAGTCCACCTACAGCATGTCTTTGGGTTGTGGGAGGAAACTGGAGCACCCGGAGGAAACCCACGCGACCACAGGGAGGACATAAATGTGAACATCTCAGTTTTAAGGCTAATTTCTCCAAATTTAACACAAATAAACAGTTTGATAGGTATCCACCATGCCATGTCCCTCTGGCAACAGAAAAAGGAGGGATTAATTATTTATTTACTTTTAGACTTGCATGGGCACCTAAGTATATGTTACACAATAAGGTTATCTGGAAATCCCATCTGTTGTAAAATCCAAAACAGATATTCCTACTTGATCTCATTAATAGCTAACTTTGATGCTACAAAGGCTTTTGATAAGTACTATTTTTCTTTGTAACATCCTGAATTAACAATGACGTTTTCAAAATGTTGCAATTTAAGTATACTTTTCTCTGCACTTAAGATCTGAGTCAGTAAATATTGTGTGTCTTTGATTCAGTAAATATTGCGTCTATCTGCAGTTAGTTCCCCAGCCCCCCTCCCTGTTCCTGTAGTGGTGTTAATCTTGTTGGCTTTGGAATTGCCCGCCCCTGCTGTAAATCTGGTTTTGCACACTCCTCCTGGACCCATCTCATTTGCTCACTCACCTGAGTACAGTGAGATCATATTTTGATTTCAAATACTCCTAACAGTCCCATCTCCTCTGCTGTGTACAGAGAGAGCACTTGGGAAGGACATTCCCCTATAGTATCTTAATCTGCTCTGTTTCCTCCCTCTCCAAAAAAAAAAAAAAAAAAAAAGTTTGCACTTCATCTGCTTTACTGTATTTGTGTTTCTTCCTACTTTATTACCTTATTTTGCTTTTGCCTCTTATTAAAAGTACTCAGTTGAATTTATTCTGCTGCCTTTATTACTGCTTGTTAGTAGCCTGATTAAGTTGTAACCATTATTCTAAGGCCCTTGGTTTAAGCACTTGGGCTTCAAACCAGTTGTTTTATATTAAGAAGGTTTGTGGTCTGCACTGCTGTGGTAGGACAGGTAGCATACATCCTTCTAAGTTGGGAACTGCTGATTGAAGGCTCAGTGTCTGTTCTAAGTGTATTAGTTCTGGATTAAGCACTTGGGCTTCAGGCCAGTTATTTTCCATTAAGAATGGTTGTGGTCAGCACTCTTGTGGGAGGAGAGGCTAGATTCTGCCCTTCTGAGCTGGGAATTTCTGGTTAAAGGTTTATTGCGCATGCTTACTTGAACTGTTTCTTTCTGAATCAGTACGCCTTGTTTGCTGTAGCATAGACTAGATAAAGGCCGGCTGGATCTAGCTGTGTTTGTTTAACTTGTGCACTGATCCAGGCCGTTTTTTTGGAGAAGGTTTCTCTGTACCCTAGTGGCAGGACTGTGCAGTTAGAACTTGTCTGATAGAAGACTGCTGGAACAGGGCTCAGTTTTGAGCTTTTTAACTGGTTAATTGGGTCAAGTGTTTTGATTGTATCTGCTCTATTTTTTTGAAAAAAAAATAATATTTATATATATACTTGTTTCCCACCTTTCTGAACTACTTGAATAGAAAGTAGATGTTCTTCATCTCACATTGCTGCAGTCCTTACACTTGGGTAGTCCGCTGTCCTCGGTCGGCCCGAATATCAAAGTATAAGGCTGACGTCGGTCAAGGCGCATTTGACTGACATCAGGACGTCAGGGTACAAATGCGCATGACCGACGTCATATCCTCAGTCTTTTTTGCCGCATGGTCCGATGCAGAAGCAGTATTGCAAGTGCCGGTTGGCGTTCTGAAATTTTTCGATTCCGGAGTTTCAGACCGAGTCAAAGTTGGCTAAGTACCCCGTTGGGGAATATTTTGGTTTTTTCTTGCCTCAGTGGTTAACCGGATGTCAGAAAAAGTGAATAACTGCATTTCTTGTGGGAAACAGATACCGCATAGAGATTATCATACTTTGTGTATTCCTTGTTTAGGGCCTGAGCACGGCGTTGTTGGGTGTCGCTCTTGTGCTAGATTCAATAAGCGCACTATAAAGAGGAGATTAGATTGTGCCAGGTTAGTCTTCGGGAAGCGGTGCAATTATAAAATGCCGTCGGATGCTCCGGCGCCCGCTTCTTCTAAGAAGCGCAAGGACAAAGCAGTTAAGCCTAGGCTAGAAGAACCGTCCGTGCGGACACGGTTCTTTAGAGGTGTCGGTGGAGCGGTGGTTCCACCGGAGGTTTCTTTGGGATCCCAGGGAGAGACCTTGTTATTGCAGGATGTGGCCTCTCAGGAGGCAGGTCAGGGTGATGGGGCTTCTCAGGTTACTATACTCCCCTCCCTGCCTAGGGTGGTTAGGCCCTCTCCTTCTGTTTCCAAGGCTTCTCCTAGAGGCAGGCCAGGTTTAGCTTCAGCTGGTGTCACCCCTAGTTCTTCTGGAACTGTGCCCAAGAAGCATATGCTTAAAATGGCAGAAGATTTGATTTCTTTGATTAGGGGTTCTTTGCCCCCTCCTGATAAGAGGCCTAGGGTGGAGCCTGAGCTAGGGAGTTTTGAGCAGGCTTGGATGTTTCAGAGTCTTGGCTGAAGACTTGCAGGAGTACTCTCCTTATTCTGATTCTGATGTGGATGATTCTACTCCTTCTGCTTCTCCTCCTGAGGATTTTTCTTTTCAGAAACTCTTCATTCCATGAGGGAGCATTTTAAGTGGGAAGGTCAGGACTTCTCTGATTCCAGGAAAAGGCTTAGGGAATTTTTGTTTTACCCCAGCATAGGCCTTTGGCTATACCTCCTGTTTTGGATGTAGTGGAAGATGTTTTTACAGAAGCTTCTCTTAATCCTGATTCTTTGCCTCCTGCTCCTGTTAAACCGGATAGGTATTACAGGGTGCCTGAAGTTCATAAGTATCTTTTAAGAGTCCTAGGGCAGACCCAGAAACTGTTAGCCAGGGGCCTAAAGGTGTTAAGGCTTCTGTTGTCAAGAATCCGGTTCCTGCAGATAAAGAAGCCAGGGCCTTGGATAGATGGGGAAAGAAAGTTTATACTTCTTCCACTCTGGCTATGAGGGCTTTGAATTGCCAGTTTCACATGTTAAAATACCAAAACTATCTCCTTTCACAGTTGAAGTCTAAGGTTGATGCTCTGGCGGAAGGTATTGATTGTAAAGAGTTACAAGATTTAGTACATGTTTCTGAACAGGTGGGAAGCATTCTTTGCAATGTGGTTTTGATGCTCTACAGGCCTCGTCTAGGGTGGCTGCCACTGGGTCAGTTCTTCGCAGGCACGCCTGGCTGAGGGATCAAAATTTATCTGACCATGTTAAAACAAGGATTTTAGATGCCCCTTTACAATCTGATGTGTTGTTTGGTTCTCCTGTTGAGGCAGTTTTAAAGAAAATGGAAGACAAGGCTAAGTCTATGCAGACTGTTAAAGATTTTTTGCAGGTTCAGCCTCCAAAGTTTAGTAGAAATTGGCCTGCTAAAGGGTGGACGTATCCTTCTTATGATTCCCAGTCTAGGGGTAGATCTAGACGTGGTAGGGGCAGAGCTCAGGGTTCTTTCAGGCCTAGAACAGGGAGTTCTCCTGCACAGTCTTCGGGTGAGGGCAGGGGTCAGTCCTTTCGTAAACAGACCCAATGACCTACCTTTTCAGCTGCCAGAGCCTTCTCGTCTGGCAGCACCTTTGGGAGGAAGGTTGGCACTTTTCAAAGAAAATTGGAGTTTAATTACCCAAGACAAATGGGTATTGGATATCATACACCAAGGTTACAGGTTTTATTTCCATACCTTGCCTCCTTTCAGAGGCATGCCAGACGTTCCTCCTCAACAAAGAATAGAGGCTCGCAAGCAAATTTCTCTGTTACTTCAACTAGGGGCCATACAGCCGGTCCCTATGCCAGAAGTGGGCCTAGGATTTTATTCTCGCCTGTTCCTAGTACCAAAGAAGGGGAACACGTGGAGACCAATTTTGGATTTATCTATCCTCAACACTTATCTGGACATTCCCAAGTTCAAAATGTTGACGTTACAACAGCTTTTACCTCTGCTGGGCAAGGATCATTGGATGGTAACTTTGGATCTCAAGGAGGCTTACCTTCATGTTCCTATCAGACTAAGTTGCAGGAAGTATCTGCGTTTTCGAGCTGGGACTTCTCACTATCAGTTCTCTGCATTGCCCTTTGGCTTATCTACTGCCCAGAGTGTTCACGAAAGTTCTGGCTCCAGTGATAGCTTTCTTCAGGCTAAAAGGAATACAGATCTATCCTTATTTGGACGACTGCCTGATTCTGGCTCAAGGAAGGGAAGAGCTTCTTCATCATTTGGAATATGTGATAGCAGTGCTAAGATGCCTGGGGTATTCTGTGAACGAAATAAAGTCCAGTCTAGTACCCTCTCAGGACATGTGCTTTCTGGGTGTAAGACTGAATACAGCATCCCAGATGGCCTTTTAACCCCGGACAAACAAAAGAATCTTTCCCTTTACTTCCATCAACTATCTCATCAGTCCGGGCTGACTGCAAGGACAGTCCTTCAAGCCTTAGGGTTCATGGCATCTTGTATTCTGGTGCTTCCCAATGCCAAACTGCATATGAGGAAGCTGCAATGGTATCTCAAAATGTATGGACACAGCACTGCCAGGATCTGGACACTGTCATTCAAATAATACCTTGCATTCAAAAGGAATTTTTGTGGTGGGCTCAGGAATGTCACCTAAACAAGGGACTCTCTGTGACCCGGCCAGAGGCGAGTCAGATTTTAACGACAGATGCCTCAGACAAAGCTTGGGGAGCTCATCTAAATGGAAAGTGGATACAAGACAAGTGGCCTGCCAGACTACAACATCTACATATCAATCTGAAGGAGATGTTAGCAGTCCAGTTTGCATTAATAGCTTTCAAGGATTTACTTCTTCCAGGGCAGGTGTTGATTCTAACAGACAACACAACTGTCATGTGGTACATCAACAAGCAAGGGGGAACACATTCTTATCCTCTATGCAGGCAAGCAATGATTTTGTGGGAGACTGCTCTCAGTTTACAGCTCAATCTTCAGGCAAGGTTTCTGCCAGGAGCACAGAACTCCTTAGCAGATGTGTTGAGCAGGCAATTATGGATCCCCACGAGTGGAAATTGGATCCTCATGTATTTCAGAAATTGACAGTGTCATGGGGAACTCCAGACATAGATCTGTTCGCTTCTCCACTAAACCATCAGCTGCCAAAGTTTTGCACAAAAAGGTTTCATCCCGCAGCTTGGAAAGTGGATGCTCTTTCTTTCAATTGGAGCAATCTTCATGTGTATGCCTTTCCACCTCTGCCTCTCCTCCCAAAGGTACTTCTAAAGGTCAGACAGGACAAGCCAAGGATGATTTTAATAGCTCCAGATTGGCCTCGACAGCACTGGTACCCATTACTGAGAAGTCTGGTACGGAAGCCTCCATGGCCTTTGCCTTCGATTCCACACCTGTTGTCACAGGAGGACAGCCATTTGCTCAATGTCAAACTTCACTCTCTTCACCTAACAGCCTGGCATATTCTGTTTTGAACCATAGAGGGTCTCAACTTCCACAACAAGTTTTGAATGTGATTTTGGAAGCTAGAAGGCCTAGTACAAGGAAAGTGTCGCAGATAAATGGAAGAGATTTTTATTTTGGAGTGCAGCAAAGGATTTTGATGTTTCTGAGCCTAATTTAAGTGTGGCTCTTCAATATCTTACTGAGTTACTGGACAAAGGTTTGTCCTTCTCTTCTATTAAGGTTCATGCTGCAGCAATTTCAGCTCACTATGAATGTGGCCCTCCATTGTTTTCTCATCCTTTGTTCAAGCAATTTCTTAGAGGGGCAAAGAATATAAGACCCCCACGTAGAGCTCCTACTCCTGCTTGGGATCTCAATTTTGTGTTGGAGAAACTCACTCTACAACCTTTTGAGCCTGCAGCTACTACTGAGTTGAAATATTTATCATGGAAGACTGCCTTTTTGTTGGCCATTACCTCTGCAAGAAGGGTTTCTGAATTGCAGGCCCTTATGGCGGTTGAGCCTTTCTTGATTTTCCATAAGGATAGGGTATCTTTACGTACTAATCCTTCCTTTATGCCTAAGGTGGTTTCTAGTGTGGCGTTAAACCAAACTATTCATTTGCCTACTTTTTATGCAAATCCCCAAAATAAAGGGGAAAAGATTTTGCATACTTTAGATGTACACAGGCAGTTGCGATATTATTTGGACAGAACTAAAGGGTTCAGGCAGTCTCAGCAGTTGTTTGTTTCTTTTGCTTTGAGTTCTCAGGGCAAGCCTGTGTCAAAACAAACTATTTCTAAGTGGATTGTGTTTTGCATTGCTTTCTGTTATTCCCATCATGGCAAGGAGATTCCAGCTGGGATTAGGCCTCATTCCACTAGGGCTACTGCCACAGTGGCAACCAAGGATATTTTGGAGGCAGCTACTTGGAGTTCAGTGCATACTTTTCTAGGCATTATCACCTACCACTTTACTCTAAATCCAGGGCTGGCCACTGCTGTTTTGCAGGGCATTTTGGCAGCTCCTGTTTCCTTGTAGTTTGGCCATCCTCCCTTACCTCTGCTTTGGGATTCTACCCAAGTGTAAGGACTGCAGCAATGTGAGATGAAGAACATAGTACAGTTTTGTACCTACCATAAATGTAGATGTTCGAAGATCCACATTGCTGCAGTCCAATTTACCCTCCCTCCTTCCCCTCTGTAGTTAGAGGTGGTTGTGTGGGTTGGGTTGTAAATATTGTGTATATTGTATATTGTATATATTGTACATATAATTAGTGCAAGGGTGGTTGGTTGTTTGTTTGCTGTCTTTTGGTTTTGACCTTTATTTTTAGGGTCTTCTGACATCTGGGGCAAGAAAAGACTGAGGATATGACGTCGGTCATGCGCATTTGTACCCTGACGTCCTGATGTCAGTCAAATGCGCCTTGACCGACGTCAGCCTTATACTTTGATATTCGGGCCGACCGAGGACAGCGGACTACCCAAGTGTAAGGACTGCAGCAATATGGATCTTCGAACATCTACATTTATGGTAGGTACAAAACTGTACTTTTCTCTGCTCACCCGTGAGAGAGGGGAGCCTATCTGTCCCTGGAGGAGTGGTTTCAGCCCAGAAGTTAGTAGTTTATTGGCCATTTTGGGCTAATTCTGATTGTATCTGCTCAATTTTCTGAAAAAAATATATACTTTTTCCCACCTTTCTGAACTAGTATAGTCCAGTTTTCAGGTTATTGCTGAATCCAGGGCTGTGTTACAAGTTTCTGTGTTGCCCATACCTTATTTGGATAGAAGGAAGTTTCTCTGTTCACCTGTGAGAGAGGGGAGCTTTGAGCAACCTATCTGTCCCTGGAGGAGTGGTTTCAACCCAGAAGTTAGTAGTTTATTGGCCATTTTGGGCTAATTTCTATCTCTTTCACTTCCCTGCTATAAAAATCGCATTTGGGCAGTTTTGCGCACCGGGCAGTGCCATTTAGCTAGAGTAAAACTATTCTTGGCTCCAGGTAGTCTATTGTTCAATTTTTCCCTTTGAACTAGACAAACCTTCAACATTAGCACTCAAACCATTCATTACACATTCAAGCACTTGCTTAAAACTCATAGCAAGCACTAATTAACCCTAGCACTAAATCCCCCCTGTACTGTCCAGAAGGATAAGGCTCCCTATTCGTCCCCACCAGCCAATCAGAAAAACAGCTTACTCTACCTATTCAGGTATGTCCAAAGGACAGTTTCCTGTGTACTCTCCAGTCCAACTGGTGAATCTGGGCATTTTGAGGCAATGTTACAACTGCTTCCTGTACACAGACAACCCTCTCCTCCTACCACCAAACACTAATATATGTGAGAGATGCAATTATACAGCTAAACTGGAGGCAAAGCTCTCTCAACCCAAGACTGGAACTGACAGTCAAGAGGAGAAGGGTAATACTTGCAACACACCAGCAGTCTCACATAGACCTAATAAACCAACACCGGCAAATAACACACATGAATACATGAAAACATACTCGGAGGCTCTAAATAAATAATTTACAAAAGAAAGAGACCTCCAAAGCAGACATCCAAGCAACTTCCACACCCCATCACCAACCATGAAACACATAACTTCACATAATCAGTGTGCCATACAATCACAGCCCTTAACGCAAAATAACATATCACACTAGTAATAGGCGACTCTATAGTCAGGCACACTGATGTCTCCCTGGACAAGGAGAAGGTTACAGTTAGCTGCCTGTCGAGTGCCAGGTTCTGCCACATAACACAAGCACTCGGGTCACTCCAGAACAAGTACAAATATGACTCTGTCATTGTCCATGTTGGTGTGAATGACCTGAGACGTACCTCCCTGGACTACATGAAAAGAGACATGGAAGAGCTCTCTGATCATGTAGCCCAGGCCGGTATGACCCTGTCCCTGAGTAGCATCCTGCCCTCACCAAGAATGATTCCACAGTATAAAGAAAAAAATGATCAATTTCAACAATTGGCTAAGTTTCTGGGGTCATTCAAAGGGGATCCAGTATCTGTCCACTTGGGATAACATGCTCGACAAGCCACGTTGCTTTGCAAGAGATGGCTTGCACCTGTCACCCTTAGGCTTTTGAATACTGGCCAAGGCTCTTGCCGCCCCCATATTGCCTTTTTTAGGCAAGGCTCAAAAGACAAACCCACCACCATAAATAGCACAAGTAACCAAAAACTGTGGGTAATGCTACTCAACGCCAGAAGTCTAAACCTCAAAATGCACATCGACATCTGTGCAGTAACAGAAACCTGGTTTAAGGCTCCTGAGAGCACCCAGCACTACTAGGCTATAACTCATATCATACCTTTCAGCCACAGAACCAGGACCGAAACACAAAAGGCAGGGGTGTATCCATATTCATCACGGATACCCACACCTCCAGGTTAGTGGCGCAGCACAATGCATCAGAGAGCATCCATGTGCAACTAACAATGGGCAAAACTGCAATCCAAATTGTAGCTAGCTACAGATCACCCACCATGGCCCAGGGCCCCCATTCTGCATTTCTGGAGACACTGGGAAATATGAACACCCTAATACTGGGTGATTTCAATTACCCAAACATAAACTGGGAGAACTACTCAAGTACTAACTCCCTTGCCCAACGCTTCCTAGAATTTATAAACTTGAACGCCGTGGATCAACTGGTCAGCACCCCCACCAGAGGGAACAACATATTGGACCTGGTCATCACCAACATGGGCGACCAGTGTTCCACACCGGAGGTCAACCCCTCGGTGGTTAGATCAGACCATAGACTAATCACTCTGGGGGTGGGAGCGGAATGTGGATATCCAATCAAGGAAACCACCGTGAAAAACTTTTCAAAAGCAAACTTCACGTTACTTAAGACAGAGGTGGAAACGTTCACAGCCCCCATGCTAAAGGACAATGCTGTCCAAGCTGCTGAAACCTTTACAAAGGCACTCTGTGAGCATCTGCACTGCAGGAAAGCATGTATCGTGCTATCCCAAGTAAAACCAAGACTCACTCCTCCAAGAAAAGGAAACCAGTCTGTTGGACCCCTGCCATAAACAAAGCTATACAACAGAAGGAGGAAACTAGTACAGAAAAAGAGTAAAATCCCAAGAAGGAAAGACATCCCTAAACAGTATCGGCAAGAAACTATGATCCCTCATTAAATCATCCATCGAAAGAAAAAATGAATCCAAAGATAACCACAAAGTGTTCTTTAGCTATGTCAATAACCTAAGTGGAAACTCTCAGATCTGCTCTGAATTAGTGCAGCATAGCACAAAATACACTGAACCGACTGATATTGCCAACATTCTGGCAGACTCGTTTAGTGAAAACATCACCCCCCTCTCACCCCCTTAAGGGCCCATAACCATACCAGAAGAATGTAGGGCCCCATCAATCACCGACACAGACGTTAAAACAGCCCTATCCAAAGCCAAAAACACAGCATCAATGGGACCAGACTGTGTCCCACGCTGTGTACTACAAGAGCTCCAAAATTAACTAACCCCTCACCTAAACACACTGTTTAGACTTGGCCTCTCGACAGGCTATGTACCCACAGAGTGGTGCACAGCAACAGTTATCCCACTCCACAAAGGTGGTGCCACAATGGACCCCGGGAACTATTGCCCTGTAAGCCTGTCTAGCCTGGTCTGCAAGGATATGGAACGCATCATCATGAAACCCATTAACAGAGACATTGGGAACCTCCAAACCTTGGAGCCTACCCAGTTTGGCTTTAAGGGCAGATCATGACTCCTAAACCTGGTGAACTTCTTTGAGACAGTTACCAAGGCATTAGATGAGGGAAAGGAGGTCCACACAGCCTTACCTAGACCTCGCAAAGGCTTTTGACACCATTCCCCATTCTAGTATTATAGACAAGCTCACCAGCTTGAACATAAACCCCTACATCATGAGATGGGTTGCCAACTGGCTCATGGATAGAACCCACATGGTGAGAGTTGCAGGCTCTACATCCGACTCTAAACCAGTTACAAGTGACGTCCCCCAGGGCTCAGTCCTAGGACCCCTCCTGTTTGGTATATACTTCTCAGAGGTACAGGCAAGCATAGGAGGACTATGGCTGACCAAGTTCACAGACGACTGCAAACTAGGGGCCATAATTGATTCTCCGGCTGATACAGACACCCTCCAGATGAGTCTCACTGAGACAGATACCTGGTGTCAAAATCATGGCCTCAAGCTAAATGCCAAAAAGTGCA